>NC_143385.1:44921044-45224074 GCF_980474605.1 Leiobunum rupestre | reverse complement strand
ATTTACCAAAATTTGGCATTTCAACAAGGCAATCTGCCAGACAAATGGATTTTGGAGCTGGAATTAATTCAAAATCTATATTTATTTTCTTACTGTGGTTAACAAAACAGAGCTGCCAGGCTTATTTCTATCAATAATGATTCAAGTTTATTGATTTGTTAATCAATTGCTAGTGTCAATGTTTCTTCAAAACCCTGTTTGACTGAAGAAATTTACCAAAATTTGGCATTTCAACACGGCAATCTGCCAGATAAATGGATTTTGGAGCTGGAAATATTCATAATTCTTAAGAATTAATTCAAAATTTATATTTATTTTCTTAGTGTGGTAAACAAAACAGAACTGCCAGGCTTATTTATATCATTAATTATTCAAGTTTATTGATTTGTTAATCAAATGCTAGTGTCAATGTATCTTCAAAACCCTGTTTGACTGAAGAAATTTACCAAAATTCGGCATTTCAACACGGCAATCTGCCAGATAAATGGATTTTGGAGCTGGAATTAATTCAAAATCTATATTTATTTTCTTAGTGTGGTTAACAAAACAGAGCTGCCAGGCTTATTTATATTAATAATTATTCAAGTTTATTGATTTGTTATTCAATTGCTAGTGTCAATGTATCTTCAAAACCCTGTTTGACTGAAGAAATTTACCAAAATTTGGCATTTCAACACGGCAATCTGCCAGATAAATGGATTTTGGAGCTGGAATTAATTCAAAATCTATATTTATTTTCTTAGTGTGGTTAACCAACAGAGCTGCCAAGCTTATTTCTATCAATAATGATTCAAGTTTATTGATTTGTTAATCAATTGCTAGTGTCAATGTTTCTTCAAAACCCTGTTTGACTGAAGCAATTTACCAAAATTAGGCATTTCAACACGGCAATCTGCCAGACAAATGGATTTTGGAGCTGGAATTAATTCAAAATCTATATTTATTTTTTTACTGTGGTTAACAAAACAGAGCTGCCAGGCTTATTTATATCAATAATTATTCAAGTTTATTGATTTGTTAATCAATTGATAGTGTCAATGTATCTTCAAAACCCGGTTTGACTGAAGAAATTTACCAAAATTTGGCATTTCAACACGGCAATATGCCAGATAAATGGATTTTGGAGCTGGAATTAATTCAAAATCTAATTTATTTTCTTACTGTGGTTAACAAAACAGATATGCCAGGCTTATTTATATTAATAATTATTCAAGTTTATTGATTTGTTAATCAATTGCTAGTGTCAATGTATCTTCAAAACCCTGTTTGACTGAAGAAATTTACCAAAATTAGGCATTTCAACACGGCAATCTGCCAGATAAATGGATTTTGGAGCTGGAATTAATTCAAAATTTATATTTATTTTCTTAGTGTGGTTAACAAAACAGAGCTGCCAGGCTTATTTATATTAATAATTATTCAAGTTTATTGATTTGTTAATCAATTGCTAGTGTCAATGTATCTTCAAAACCCTGTTTGACTGAAGAAATTTACCAAAATTAGGCATTTCAACACGGCAATCTGCCAGATAAATGGATTTTGGAGCTGGAATTAATTCAAAATTTATATTTATTTTCTTAGTGTGGTTAACAAAACAGAGCTGCCAGGCTTATTTATATCAATGATTATTCAAGTCTATTGATTTGTTAATCAATTGCTAGTGTCAATGTATCTTCAAAACCCTGTTTGACTGAAGAAATTTACCATAATTTGGCATTTCAACACGGCAATCTTACAGATATATGGATTTTTAAGCTGGAATTAATTCAAAATCTATATTTATTTTCTTAGTGTGGTTAACAAAACAGAGCTGCCAGGCTTATTTATATCAATAATTACTCAAGTTTATTGATTTGTTATTCAATTGCTAGTGTCAATGTTTCTTCAAAACCCTGTTTGACGGAAGAAATTTACCAAAATTTGGCATTTCAACACGGCAATCTGCCAGACAAATGGATTTTGGAGCTGGAATTAATTCAAAATCTATATTTATTTTTTTACTGTGGTTAACAAAACAGAGCTGCCAGGCTTATTTATATCAATAATTATTCAAGTTTATTGATTTGTTAATCAATTGATAGTGTCAATGTATCTTCAAAACCCGGTTTGACTGAAGAAATTTACCAAAATTTGGCATTTCAACACGGCAATATGCCAGATAAATGGATTTTGGAGCTGGAATTAATTCAAAATCTAATTTATTTTCTTACTGTGGTTAACAAAACAGAGATGCCAGGCTTATTTATATTAATAATTATTCAAGTTTATTGATTTGTTAATCAATTGCTAGTGTCAATGTATCTTCAAAACCCTGTTTGACTGAAGAAATTTACCAAAATTAGGCATTTCAACACGGCAATCTGCCAGATAAATGGATTTTGGAGCTGGAATTAATTCAAAATTTATATTAATTTTCTTAGTGTGGTTAACAAAACAGAGCTGCCAGGCTTATTTATACCAATGATTATTCAAGTCTATTGATTTGTTAATCAATTGCTAGTGTCAATGTATCTTCAAAACCCGGTTTGACTGAAGAAATTTACCAAAATTTGGCATTTCAACACGGCAATATGCCAGATAAATGGATTTTGGAGCTGGAATTAATTCAAAATCTATATTTATTTTCTTAGTGTGGTTAACAAAACAGAGCTGCCAGGCTTATTTCTATCAATAATTATTCAAGTTTATTGATTTGTTAATCAATTGCTAGTGTCAATGTTTCTTCAAAACCCTGTGTGACTGAAGAAATTTACCAAAATTTGGCATTTCAACAAGGCAATCTGCCAGACAAATGGATTTTGGAGCTGGAATTAATTCAAAATCTATATTTATTTTCTTACTGTGGTTAACAAAACAGAGCTGCCAGGCTTATTTATATTAATAATTATTCAAGTTTATTGATTTGTTAATCAATTGCTAGTGTCAATGTTACTTCAAAACCCTGTTTGACTGAAGAAATTTACCAAAATTTGGCATTTTAACAAGGCAATCTGCCAGATAAATGGATTTTGGAGCTGGAATTAATTCAAAATCTATATTTATTTTCTTAGTGTGGTTAACAAAACAGAGCTGCCAGGCTTATTTCTATCAATAATGATTCAAGTTTATTGATTTTTTAATCAATTGCTAGTGTCAATGTTTCTTCAAAACCCTGTTTGACTGAAGAAATTTACCAAAATTTGGTATTTCAACACGGCAATCTGCCAGATAAATGGATTTTGGAGCTGGAATTAATTCAAAATCTATATTTATTTTCTTAGTGTGGTTAACAAAACAGAGCTGCCAGGCTTATTTCTATCAATAATGATTCAAGTTTATTGATTTGTTAATCAATTGCTAGTGTCAATGTTTCTTCAAAACCCTGTTTGACTGAAGAAATTTACCAAAATTTGGCATTTCAACAAGGCAATCTGCCAGACAAATGGATTTTGGAGCTGGAATTAATTCAAAATCTATATTTATTTTCTTACTGTGGTTAACAAAACAGAGCTGCCAGGCTTATTTCTATCAATAATGATTCAAGTTTATTGATTTGTTAATCAATTGCTAGTGTCAATGTTTCTTCAAAACCCTGTTTGACTGAAGAAATTTACCAAAATTTGGCATTTCAACACGGCAATCTGCCAGATAAATGGATTTTGGAGCTGGAAATATTCATAATTCTTAAGAATTAATTCAAAATTTATATTTATTTTCTTAGTGTGGTAAACAAAACAGAACTGCCAGGCTTATTTATATCATTAATTATTCAAGTTTATTGATTTGTTAATCAAATGCTAGTGTCAATGTATCTTCAAAACCCTGTTTGACTGAAGAAATTTACCAAAATTCGGCATTTCAACACGGCAATCTGCCAGATAAATGGATTTTGGAGCTGGAATTAATTCAAAATCTATATTTATTTTCTTAGTGTGGTTAACAAAACAGAGCTGCCAGGCTTATTTATATTAATAATTATTCAAGTTTATTGATTTGTTATTCAATTGCTAGTGTCAATGTATCTTCAAAACCCTGTTTGACTGAAGAAATTTACCAAAATTTGGCATTTCAACACGGCAATCTGCCAGATAAATGGATTTTGGAGCTGGAATTAATTCAAAATCTATATTTATTTTCTTAGTGTGGTTAACCAACAGAGCTGCCAAGCTTATTTCTATCAATAATGATTCAAGTTTATTGATTTGTTAATCAATTGCTAGTGTCAATGTTTCTTCAAAACCCTGTTTGACTGAAGCAATTTACCAAAATTAGGCATTTCAACACGGCAATCTGCCAGACAAATGGATTTTGGAGCTGGAATTAATTCAAAATCTATATTTATTTTTTTACTGTGGTTAACAAAACAGAGCTGCCAGGCTTATTTATATCAATAATTATTCAAGTTTATTGATTTGTTAATCAATTGATAGTGTCAATGTATCTTCAAAACCCGGTTTGACTGAAGAAATTTACCAAAATTTGGCATTTCAACACGGCAATATGCCAGATAAATGGATTTTGGAGCTGGAATTAATTCAAAATCTAATTTATTTTCTTACTGTGGTTAACAAAACAGAGATGCCAGGCTTATTTATATTAATAATTATTCAAGTTTATTGATTTGTTAATCAATTGCTAGTGTCAATGTATCTTCAAAACCCTGTTTGACTGAAGAAATTTACCAAAATTAGGCATTTCAACACGGCAATCTGCCAGATAAATGGATTTTGGAGCTGGAATTAATTCAAAATTTATATTTATTTTCTTAGTGTGGTTAACAAAACAGAGCTGCCAGGCTTATTTATATTAATAATTATTCAAGTTTATTGATTTGTTAATCAATTGCTAGTGTCAATGTATCTTCAAAACCCTGTTTGACTGAAGAAATTTACCAAAATTAGGCATTTCAACACGGCAATCTGCCAGATAAATGGATTTGGAGCTGGAATTAATTCAAAATTTATATTTATTTTCTTAGTGTGGTTAACAAAACAGAGCTGCCAGGCTTATTTATATCAATGATTATTCAAGTCTATTGATTTGTTAATCAATTGCTAGTGTCAATGTATCTTCAAAACCCTGTTTGACTGAAGAAATTTACCATAATTTGGCATTTCAACACGGCAATCTTACAGATATATGGATTTTTAAGCTGGAATTAATTCAAAATCTATATTTATTTTCTTAGTGTGGTTAACAAAACAGAGCTGCCAGGCTTATTTATATCAATAATTACTCAAGTTTATTGATTTGTTATTCAATTGCTAGTGTCAATGTTTCTTCAAAACCCTGTTTGACGGAAGAAATTTACCAAAATTTGGCATTTCAACACGGCAATCTGCCAGACAAATGGATTTTGGAGCTGGAATTAATTCAAAATCTATATTTATTTTTTTACTGTGGTTAACAAAACAGAGCTGCCAGGCTTATTTATATCAATAATTATTCAAGTTTATTGATTTGTTAATCAATTGATAGTGTCAATGTATCTTCAAAACCCGGTTTGACTGAAGAAATTTACCAAAATTTGGCATTTCAACACGGCAATATGCCAGATAAATGGATTTTGGAGCTGGAATTAATTCAAAATCTAATTTATTTTCTTACTGTGGTTAACAAAACAGAGATGCCAGGCTTATTTATATTAATAATTATTCAAGTTTATTGATTTGTTAATCAATTGCTAGTGTCAATGTATCTTCAAAACCCTGTTTGACTGAAGAAATTTACCAAAATTAGGCATTTCAACACGGCAATCTGCCAGATAAATGGATTTTGGAGCTGGAATTAATTCAAAATTTATATTTATTTTCTTAGTGTGGTTAACAAAACAGAGCTGCCAGGCTTATTTCTATCAATGATTATTCAAGTTTATTGATTTGTTAATCAATTGCTAGTGTCAATGTTTCTTCAAAACCCTGTTTGACTGAAGAAATTTACCAAAATTCGGCATTTCAACACGGCAATCTGCCAGATAAATGGATTTTGGAGCTGGAATTAATTCAAAATCTAATTTATTTTCTTACTGTGGTTAACAAAACAGAGATGCCAGGCTTATTTATATTAATAATTATTCAAGTTTATTGATTTGTTAATCAATTGCTAGTGTCAATGTATCTTCAAAACCCTGTTTGACTGAAGAAATTTACCAAAATTAGGCATTTCAACACGGCAATCTGCCAGATAAATGGATTTTGGAGCTGGAATTAATTCAAAATTTATATTTATTTTCTTAGTGTGGTTAACAAAACAGAGCTGCCAGGCTTATTTCTATCAATGATTATTCAAGTTTATTGATTTGTTAATCAATTGCTAGTGTCAATGTTTCTTCAAAACCCTGTTTGACTGAAGAAATTTACCATAATGTGGCATTTCAACACGGCAATCTTACAGATATATGGATTTTTAAGCTGGAATTAATTCAAAATCTATATTTATTTTCTTAGTGTGGTTAACAAAACAGAGCTGCCAGGCTTATTTCTTTCAATAATTATTCAAGTTTATTGATTTGTTAATCAATTGCTAGTGTCAATGTTTCTTCAAAACCCTGTTTGACTGAAGAAATTTACCAAAATTTGGCATTTCAACACGGCAATCTGCCAGACAAATGGATTTTGGAGCTGGAATTAATTCAAAATCTATATTTATTTTCTTACTGTGGTTAACAAAACAGAGCTGCCAGGCTTATTTATATCAATAATTATTCAAGTTTATTGATTTGTTAATCAATTGCTAGTGTCAATGTTTCTTCAAAACCCTGTTTGACTGAAGAAATTTACCAAAATTTGGCATTTCAACAAGGCAATCTGCCAGACAAATGGATTTTGGAGCTGGAATTAATTCAAAATCTATATTTATTTTCTTAGTGTGGTTAACAAAACAGAGCTGCCAGGCTTATTTCTTTCAATAATTATTCAAGTTTATTGATTTGTTAATCAATTGCTAGTGTCAATGTTTCTTCAAAACCCTGTTTGACTGAAGAAATTTACCAAAATTTGGCATTTCAACACGGCAATCTGCCAGACAAATGGATTTTGGAGCTGGAATTAATTCAAAATCTATATTTATTTTCTTACTGTGGTTAACAAAACAGAGCTGCCAGGCTTATTTATATCAATAATTATTCAAGTTTATTGATTTGTTAATCAATTGCTAGTGTCAATGTTTCTTCAAAACCCTGTTTGACTGAAGAAATTTACCAAAATTTGGCATTTCAACAAGGCAATCTGCCAGACAAATGGATTTTGGAGCTGGAATTAATTCAAAATCTATATTTATTTTCTTACTGTGGTTAACAAAACAGAGCTGCCAGGCTTATTTCTATCAATAATGATTCAAGTTTATTGATTTGTTAATCAATTGCTAGTGTCAATGTTTCTTCAAAACCCTGTTTGACTGAAGAAATTTACCAAAATTTGGCGTTTCAACACGGCAATCTGCCAGATAAATGGATTTTGGAGCTGGAAATATTCATAATTCTTAAGAATTAATTCAAAATTTATATTTATTTTCTTAGTGTGGTAAACAAAACAGAACTGCCAGGCTTATTTATATCATTAATTATTCAAGTTTATTGATTTGTTAATCAAATGCTAGTGTCAATGTATCTTCAAAACCCTGTTTGACTGAAGAAATTTACCAAAATTCGGCATTTCAACACGGCAATCTGCCAGATAAATGGATTTTGGAGCTGGAATTAATTCAAAATCTATATTTATTTTCTTAGTGTGGTTAACAATACAGAGCGGCCAGGCTTATTTATATTAATAATTATTCAAGTTTATTGATTTGTTATTCAATTGCTAGTGTCAATGTATCTTCAAAACCCTGTTTGACTGAAGAAATTTACCAAAATTTGGCATTTCAACACGGCAATCTGCAAAATAACTGGATTTTGGAGCTGGAATTAATTCAAAATCTATATTTATTTTCTTAGTGTGGTTAACCAACAGAGCTGCCAAGCTTATTTCTATCAATAATGATTCAAGTTTATTGATTTGTTAATCAATTGCTAGTGTGAATGTTTCTTCAAAACCCTGTTTGACTGAAGCAATTTACCAAAATTAGGCATTTCAACACGGCAATCTGCCAGATAAATGGATTTTGGAGCTGGAATTAATTCAAAATTTATATTTATTTTCTTAGTGTGGTTAACAAAACAGAGCTGCCAGGCTTATTTATATTAATAATTATTCAAGTTTATTGATTTGTTAATCAATTGCTAGTGTCAATGTATCTTCAAAACCCTGTTTGACTGAAGAAATTTACCAAAATTAGGCATTTCAACACGGCAATCTGCCAGATAAATGGATTTTGGAGCTGGAATTAATTCAAAATTTATATTTTTTTTCTTAGTGTGGTTAACAAAACAGAGCTGCCAGGCTTATTTATATCAATGATTATTCAAGTCTATTGATTTGTTAATCAATTGCTAGTGTCAATGTATCTTCAAAACCCTGTTTGACTGAAGAAATTTACCAAAATTAGGCATTTCAACACGGCAATCTGCCAGATAAATGGATTTTGGAGCTGGAATTAATTCAAAATTTATATTTATTTTCTTAGTGTGGTTAACAAAACAGAGCTGCCAGGCTTATTTATACCAATGATTATTCAAGTCTATTGATTTGTTAATCAATTGCTAGTGTCAATGTATCTTCAAAACCCTGTTTGACTGAAGAAATTTACCATAATTTGGCATTTCAACACGGCAATCTTACAGATATATGGATTTTTAAGCTGGAATTAATTCAAAATCTATATTTATTTTCTTAGTGTGGTTAACAAAACAGAGCTGCCAGGCTTATTTCTATCAATAATTATTCAAGTTTATTGATTTGTTAATCAATTGCTAGTGTCAATGTTACTTCAAAACCCTGTTTGACTGAAGAAATTTACCAAAATTTGGCATTTCAACAAGGCAATCTGCCAGATAAATGGATTTTGGAGCTGGAATTAATTCAAAATCTATATTTATTTTCTTAGTGTGGTTAACAAAACAGAGCTGCCAGGCTTATTTCTATCAATAATGATTCAAGTTTATTGATTTTTTAATCAATTGCTAGTGTCAATGTTTCTTCAAAACCCTGTTTGACTGAAGAAATTTACCAAAATTTGGTATTTCAACACGGCAATCTGCCAGATAAATGGATTTTGGAGCTGGAATTAATTCAAAATCTATATTTATTTTCTTAGTGTGGTTAACAAAACAGAGCTGCCAGGCTTATTTCTATCAATAATGATTCAAGTTTATTGATTTGTTAATCAATTGCTAGTGTCAATGTTTCTTCAAAACCCTGTTTGACTGAAGAAATTTACCAAAATTTGGCATTTCAACAAGGCAATCTGCCAGACAAATGGATTTTGGAGCTGGAATTAATTCAAAATCTATATTTATTTTCTTACTGTGGTTAACAAAACAGAGCTGCCAGGCTTATTTCTATCAATAATGATTCAAGTTTATTGATTTGTTAATCAATTGCTAGTGTCAATGTTTCTTCAAAACCCTGTTTGACTGAAGAAATTTACCAAAATTTGGCATTTCAACACGGCAATCTGCCAGATAAATGGATTTTGGAGCTGGAAATATTCATAATTCTTAAGAATTAATTCAAAATTTATATTTATTTTCTTAGTGTGGTAAACAAAACAGAACTGCCAGGCTTATTTATATCATTAATTATTCAAGTTTATTGATTTGTTAATCAAATGCTAGTGTCAATGTATCTTCAAAACCCTGTTTGACTGAAGAAATTTACCAAAATTCGGCATTTCAACACGGCAATCTGCCAGATAAATGGATTTTGGAGCTGGAATTAATTCAAAATCTATATTTATTTTCTTAGTGTGGTTAACAAAACAGAGCTGCCAGGCTTATTTCTATCAATAATGATTCAAGTTTATTGATTTGTTAATCAATTGCTAGTGTCAATGTTTCTTCAAAACCCTGTTTGACTGAAGCAATTTACCAAAATTAGGCATTTCAACACGGCAATCTGCCAGATATATGGATTTTTAAGCTGGAATTAATTCAAAATCTATATTTATTTTCTTAGTGTGGTTAACAAAACAGAGCTGCCAGGCTTATTTCTATCAATAATTATTCAAGTTTATTGATTTGTTAATCAATTGCTAGTGTCAATGTTTCTTCAAAACCCTGTGTGACTGAAGAAATTTACCAAAATTTGGCATTTCAACAAGGCAATCTGCCAGACAAATGGATTTTGGAGCTGGAATTAATTCAAAATCTATATTTATTTTCTTACTGTGGTTAACAAAACAGAGCTGCCAGGCTTATTTATATTAATAATTATTCAAGTTTATTGATTTGTTAATCAATTGCTAGGGTCAATGTTACTTCAAAACCCTGTTTGACTGAAGAAATTTACCAAAATTTGGCATTTCAACAAGGCAATCTGCCAGATAAATGGATTTTGGAGCTGGAATTAATTCAAAATCTATATTTATTTTCTTAGTGTGGTTAACAAAACAGAGCTGCCAGGCTTATTTCTATCAATAATGATTCAAGTTTATTGATTTTTTAATCAATTGCTAGTGTCAATGTTTCTTCAAAACCCTGTTTGACTGAAGAAATTTACCAAAATTTGGTATTTCAACACGGCAATCTGCCAGATAAATGGATTTTGGAGCTGGAATTAATTCAAAATCTATATTTATTTTCTTAGTGTGGTTAACAAAACAGAGCTGCCAGGCTTATTTCTATCAATAATGATTCAAGTTTATTGATTTGTTAATCAATTGCTAGTGTCAATGTTTCTTCAAAACCCTGTTTGACTGAAGAAATTTACCAAAATTTGGCATTTCAACACGGCAATCTGCCAGATAAATGGATTTTGGAGCTGGAAATATTCATAATTCTTAAGAATTAATTCAAAATTTTTATTTATTTTCTTAGTGTGGTAAACAAAACAGAACTGCCAGGCTTATTTATATCAATGATTATTCAAGTCTATTGATTTGTTAATCAATTGCTAGTGTCAATGTATCTTCAAAACCCTGTTTGACTGAAGAAATTTACCATAATTTGGCATTTCAACACGGCAATCTTACAGATATATGGATTTTTAAGCTGGAATTAATTCAAAATCTATATTTATTTTCTTAGTGTGGTTAACAAAACAGAGCTGCCAGGCTTATTTATATTAATAATTATTCAAGTTTATTGATTTGTTAATCAATTGCTAGTGTCAATGTTACTTCAAACCCTGTTTGACTGAAGAAATTTACCAAAATTTGGCATTTCAACAAGGCAATCTGCCAGATAAATGGATTTTGGAGCTGGAAATATTCATAATTCTTAAGAATTAATTCAAAATTTATATTTATTTTCTTAGTGTGGTTAACAAAACAGAGCTGCCAGGCTTATTTATATCAATGATTATTCAAGTCTATTGATTTGTTAATCAATTGCTAGTGTCAACGTATCTTCAAAACCCTGTTTGACTGAAGAAATTTACCAAAATTTGGCATTTCAACACGGCAATCTGCTGGATAAATGGATTTTGGAGCTGGAATTAATTCAAAATTTATATTTATTTTCTTGTTGTGGTTAATTAAACAGAGCTGCCAGGCTTATTTATATCAATAATTACTCAAGTTTATTGATTTGTTATTCAATTGCTAGTGTCAATGTATCTTCAAAACCCTGTTTGACTGAAGAAATTTACCAAAATTTGGCATTTCAACACGGCAATCTGCCAGATAAATGGATTTTGGAGCTGGAATTAATTCAAAATTTATATTTATTTTCTTAGTGTGGTTAACAAAACAGAGCTGCCAGGCTTATTTATATTAATAATTATTCAAGTTTATTGATTTGTTAATCAATTGCTAGTGTCAATGTATCTTCAAAACCCTGTTTGACTAAAGAAATTTACCAAAATTAGGCATTTCAACACGGCAATCTGCCAGATAAATGGATTTTGGAGCTGGAATTAATTCAAAATTTATATTTATTTTCTTAGTGTGGTTAACAAAACAGAGCTGCCAGGCTTATTTATATCAATGATTATTCAAGTCTATTGATTTGTTAATCAATTGCTAGTGTCAATGTATCTTCAAAACCCTGTTTGACTGAAGAAATTTACCATAATTTGGCATTTCAACACGGCAATCTTACAGATATATGGATTTTTAAGCTGGAATTAATTCAAAATCTATATTTATTTTCTTAGTGTGGTTAACAAAACAGAGCTGCCAGGCTTATTTCTATCTATAATTATTCAAGTTTATTGATTTGTTAATCAATTGCTAGTGTCAATGTTTCTTCAAAACCCTGTTTGACTGAAGAAATTTACCAAAATTTGGCATTTCAACAAGGCAATCTGCCTGACAAATGGATTTTGGAGCTGGAATTAATTCAAAATCTATATTTATTTTCTTAGTGTGGTTAACAAAACAGAGCTGCCAGGCTTATTTATATTAATAATTATTCAAGTTTATTGATTTGTTAATCAATTGCTAGTGTCAATGTTACTTCAAAACCCTGTTTGACCGAAGAAATTTACCAAAATTTGGCATTTCAACAAGGCAATCTGTCAGATAAATGGATTTTGGAGCTGGAAATATTCATAATTCTTAAGAATTAATTCAAAATTTATATTTATTTTCTTAGTGTGGTTAACAAAACAGAGCTGCCAGGCTTATTTATATCAATGATTATTCAAGTCTATTGATTTGTTAATCAATTGCTAGTGTCAACGTATCTTCAAAACCCTGTTTGACTGAAGAAATTTACCAAAATTTGGCATTTCAACACGGCAATCTGCCGGATAAATGGATTTTGGAGCTGGAATTAATTCAAAATTTATATTTATTTACTTGTTGTGGTTAACAAAACAGAGCTGCCAGGCTTATTTATATCAATAATTACTCAAGTTTATTGATTTGTTATTCAATTGCTAGTGTCAATGTATCTTCAAAACCCTGTTTGACTGAAGAAATTTACCAAAATTTGGCATTTCAACACGGCAATCTGCCAGATAAATGGATTTTGGAGCTGGAATTAATTCAAAATCTATATTTATTTTCTTAGTGTGGTTAACCAACAGAGCTGCCAAGCTTATTTCTATCAATAATGATTCAAGTTTATTGATTTGTTAATCAATTGCTAGTGTCAATGTTTCTTCAAAACCCTGTTTGACTGAAGCAATTTACCAAAATTAGGCATTTCAACACGGCAATCTGCCAGATAAATGGATTTTGGAGCTGGAATTAATTCAAAATCTATATTTATTTACTTGTTGTGGTTAACAAAACAGAGCTGCCAGGCTTATTTATATCAATAATTACTCAAGTTTATTGATTTGTTATTCAATTGCTAGTGTCAATGTATCTTCAAAACCCTGTTTGACTGAAGAAATTTACCAAAATTTGGCATTTCAACACGGCAATCTGCCAGATAAATGGATTTTGGAGCTGGAATTAATTCAAAATCTATATTTATTTTCTTAGTGTGGTTAACCAACAGAGCTGCCAAGCTTATTTCTATCAATAATGATTCAAGTTTATTGATTTGTTAATCAATTGCTAGTGTCAATGTTACTTCAAAACCCTGTTTGACCGAAGAAATTTACCAAAATTTGGCATTTCAACAAGGCAATCTGTCAGATAAATGGATTTTGGAGCTGGAAATATTCATAATTCTTAAGAATTAATTCAAAATTTATATTTATTTTCTTAGTGTGGTTAACAAAACAGAGCTGCCAGGCTTATTTATATCAATGATTATTCAAGTCTATTGATTTGTTAATCAATTGCTAGTGTCAACGTATCTTCAAAACCCTGTTTGACTGAAGAAATTTACCAAAATTTAGCATTTCAACACGGCAATCTGCCGGATAAATGGATTTTGGAGCTGGAATTAATTCAAAATTTATATTTATTTTCTTAGTGTGGTTAACAAAACAGAGCTGCCAGGCTTATTTATATTAATAATTATTCAAGTTTATTGATTTGTTAATCAATTGCTAGTGTCAATGTATCTTCAAAACCCTGTTTGACTGAAGAAATTTACAAAAATTAGGCATTTCAACACGGCAATCTGCCAGATAAATGGATTTTGGAGCTGGAATTAATTCAAAATTTATATTTATTTTCTTAGTGTGGTTAACAAAACAGAGCTGCCAGGCTTATTTATATCAATGATTATTTAAGTCTATTGATTTGTTAATCAATTGCTAGTGTCAATGTATCTTCAAAACCCTGTTTGACTGAAGAAATTTACCATAATTTGGCATTTCAACACGGCAATCTTACAGATATATGGATTTTTAAGCTGGAATTAATTCAAAATCTATATTTATTTTCTTAGTGTGGTTAACAAAACAGAGCTGCCAGGCTTATTTCTATCTATAATTATTCAAGTTTATTGATTTGTTAATCAATTGCTAGTGTCAATGTTTCTTCAAAACCCTGTTTGACTGAAGAAATTTACCAAAATTTGGCATTTCAACAAGGCAATCTGCCAGATAAATGGATTTTGGAGCTGGAATTAATTCAAAATCTATATTTATTTTCTTAGTGTGGTTAACAAAACAGAGCTGCCAGGCTTATTTCTATCAATAATGATTCAAGTTTATTGATTTGTTAATCAATTGCTAGTGTCAATGTTTCTTCAAAACCCTGTTTGACTGAAGAAATTTACCAAAATTTGGCATTTCAACACGGCAATCTGCCAGATAAATGGATTTTGGAGCTGGAAATATTCATAATTCTTAAGAATTAATTCAAAATTTATATTTATTTTCTTAGTGTGGTAAACAAAACAGAACTGCCAGGCTTATTTATATCAATGATTATTCAAGTCTATTGATTTGTTAATCAATTGCTAGTGTCAATGTATCTTCAAAACCCTGTTTGACTGAAGAAATTTACCATAATTTGGCATTTCAACACGGCAATCTTACAGATATATGGATTTTTAAGCTGGAATTAATTCAAAATCTATATTTATTTTCTTAGTGTGGTTAACAAAACAGAGCTGCCAGGTTTATTTATATTAATAATTATTCAAGTTTATTGATTTGTTAATTAATTGCTAGTGTCAATGTTACTTCAAAACCCTGTTTGACTGAAGAAATTTACCAAAATTTGTCATTTCAACAAGGCAATCTGCCAGATAAATGGATTTTGGAGCTGGAAATATTCATAATTCTTAAGAATTAATTCAAAATTTATATTTATTTTCTTAGTGTGGTTAACAAAACAGAGCTGCCAGGCTTATTTATATCAATGATTATTCAAGTCTATTGATTTGTTAATCAATTGCTAGTGTCAATGTATCTTCAAAACCCTGTTTGACTGAAGAAATTTACCAAAATTAGGCATTTCAACACGGCAATCTGCCAGATAAATGGATTTTGGAGCTGGAATTAATTCAAAATTTATATTTATTTTCTTAGTGTGGTTAACAAAACAGAGCTGCCAGGCTTATTTATACCAATGATTATTCAAGTCTATTGATTTGTTAATCAATTGCTAGTGTCAATGTATCTTCAAAACCCTGTTTGACTGAAGAAATTTACCATAATTTGGCATATCAACACGGCAATCTTACAGATATATGGATTTTTAAGCTGGAATTAATTCAAAATCTATATTTATTTTCTTAGTGTGGTTAACAAAACAGAGCTGCCAGGCTTATTTCTATCAATAATTATTCAAGTTTATTGATTTGTTAATCAATTGCTAGTGTCAATGTTTCTTCAAAACCCTGTGTGACTAAAGAAATTTACCAAAATTTGGCATTTCAACAAGGCAATCTGCCAGACAAATGGATTTTGGAGCTGGAATTAATTCAAAATTATATTTATTTTCTTACTGTGGTTAACAAAACAGAGCTGCCAGGCTTATTTATATTAATAATTATTCAAGTTTATTGATTTGTTAATCAATTGCTAGTGTCAATGTTACTTCAAAACCCTGTTTGACTGAAGAAATTTACCAAAATTTGGCATTTCAACAAGGCAATCTGCCAGATAAATGGATTTTGGAGCTGGAATTAATTCAAAATCTATATTTATTTTCTTAGTGTGGTTAACAAAACAGAGCTGCCAGGCTTATTTCTATCAATAATGATTCAAGTTTATTGATTTTTTAATCAATTGCTAGTGTCAATGTTTCTTCAAAACCCTGTTTGACTGAAGAAATTTACCAAAATTTGGTATTTCAACACGGCAATCTGCCAGATAAATGGATTTTGGAGCTGGAATTAATTCAAAATCTATATTTATTTTCTTAGTGTGGTTAACAAAACAGAGCTGCCAGGCTTATTTCTATCAATAATAATTCAAGTTTATTGATTTGTTAATCAATTGCTAGTGTCAATGTTTCTTCAAAACCCTGTTTGACTGAAGAAATTTACCAAAATTTGGCATTTCAACACGGCAATCTGCCAGATAAATGGATTTTGGAGCTGGAAATATTCATAATTCTTAAGAATTAATTCAAAATTTTTATTTATTTTCTTAGTGTGGTAAACAAAACAGAACTGCCAGGCTTATTTATATCAACGATTATTCAAGTCTATTGATTTGTTAATCAATTGCTAGTGTCAATGTATCTTCAAAACCCTGTTTGACTGAAGAAATTTACCATAATTTGGCATTTCAACACGGCAATCTTACAGATATATGGATTTTTAAGCTGGAATTAATTCAAAATCTATATTTATTTTCTTAGTGTGGTTAACAAAACAGAGCTGCCAGGCTTATTTATATTAATAATTATTCAAGTTTATTGATTTGTTAATCAATTGCTAGTGTCAATGTTACTTCAAACCCTGTTTGACTGAAGAAATTTACCAAAATTTGGCATTTCAACAAGGCAATCTGCCAGATAAATGGATTTTGGAGCTGGAAATATTCATAATTCTTAAGAATTAATTCAAAATTTATATTTATTTTCTTAGTGTGGTTAACAAAACAGAGCTGCCAGGCTTATTTATATCAATGATTATTCAAGTCTATTGATTTGTTAATCAATTGCTAGTGTCAACGTATCTTCAAAACCCTGTTTGACTGAAGAAATTTACCAAAATTTGGCATTTCAACACGGCAATCTGCTGGATAAATGGATTTTGGAGCTGGAATTAATTCAAAATTTATATTTATTTTCTTGTTGTGGTTAATTAAACAGAGCTGCCAGGCTTATTTATATCAATAATTACTCAAGTTTATTGATTTGTTATTCAATTGCTAGTGTCAATGTATCTTCAAAACCCTGTTTGACTGAAGAAATTTACCAAAATTTGGCATTTCAACACGGCAATCTGCCAGATAAATGGATTTTGGAGCTGGAATTAATTCAAAATTTATATTTATTTTCTAAGTGTGGTTAACAAAACAGAGCTGCCAGGCTTATTTATATTAATAATTATTCAAGTTTATTGATTTGTTAATCAATTGCTAGTGTCAATGTATCTTCAAAACCCTGTTTGACTGAAGAAATTTACCAAAATTAGGCATTTCAACACGGCAATCTGCCAGATAAATGGATTTTGGAGCTGGAATTAATTCAAAATTTATATTTATTTTCTTAGTGTGGTTAACAAAACAGAGCTGCCAGGCTTATTTATATCAATCATTATTCAAGTCTATTGATTTGTTAATCAATTGCTAGTGTCAATGTATCTTCAAAACCCTTTTTGACTGAAGAAATTTACCATAATTTGGCATTTCAACACGGCAATCTTACAGATATATGGATTTTTAAGCTGGAATTAATTCAAAATCTATATTTATTTTCTTAGTGTGGTTAACAAAACAGAGCTGCCAGGCTTATTTCTATCTATAATTATTCAAGTTTATTGATTTATTAATCAATTGCTAGTGTCAATGTTTCTTCAAAACCCTGTTTGACTGAAGAAATTTACCAAAATTTGGCATTTCAACAAGGCAATCTGCCTGACAAATGGATTTTGGAGCTGGAATTAATTCAAAATCTATATTTATTTTCTTACTGTGGTTAACAAAACAGAGCTGCCAGGCTTATTTATATTAATAATTATTCAAGTTTATTGATTTGTTAATCAATTGCTAGTGTCAATGTTACTTCAAAACCCTGTTTGACCGAAGAAATTTACCAAAATTTGGCATTTCAACAAGGCAATCTGTCAGATAAATGGATTTTGGAGCTGGAAATATTCATAATTCTTAAGAATTAATTCAAAATTTATATTTATTTTCTTAGTGTGGTTAACAAAACAGAGCTGCCAGGCATATTTATATCAATGATTATTCAAGTCTATTGATTTGTTAATCAATTGCTAGTGTCAACGTATCTTCAAAACCCTGTTTGACTGAAGAAATTTACCAAAGTTTGGCATTTCAACACGGCAATCTGCCGGATAAATGGATTTTGGAGCTGGAATTAATTCAAAATTTATATTTATTTACTTGTTGTGGTTAACAAAACAGAGCTGCCAGGCTTATTTATATCAATAATTACTCAAGTTTATTGATTTGTTATTCAATTGCTAGTGTCAATGTATCTTCAAAACCCTGTTTGACTGAAGAAATTTACCAAAATTTGGCATTTCAACACGGCAATCTGCCAGATAAATGGATTTTGGAGCTGGAATTAATTCAAAATCTATATTTATTTTCTTAGTGTGGTTAACCAACAGAGCTGCCAAGCTTATTTCTATCAATAATGATTCAAGTTTATTGATTTGTTAATCAATTGCTAGTGTCAATGTTTCTTCAAAACCCTGTTTGACTGAAGCAATTTACCAAAATTAGGCATTTCAACACGGCAATCTGCCAGATAAATGGATTTTGGAGCTGGAATTAATTCAAAATCTATATTTATTTACTTGTTGTGGTTAACAAAACAGAGCTGCCAGGCTTATTTATATCAATAATTACTCAAGTTTATTGATTTGTTATTCAATTGCTTGTCAATGTATCTTCAAAACCCTGTTTGACTGAAGAAATTTACCAAAATTTGGCATTTCAACACGGCAATGCCAGATAAATGGATTTTGGAGCTGGAATTAATTCAAAATCTATATTTATTTTCTTAGTGTGGTTAACCAACAGAGCTGCCAAGCTTATTTCTATCAATAATGATTCAAGTTTATTGATTTGTTAATCAATTGCTAGTGTCAATCTTACTTCAAAACCCTGTTTGACCGAAGAAATTTACCAAAATTTGGCATTTCAACAAGGCAATCTGTCAGATAAATGGATTTTGGAGCTGGAAATATTCATAATTCTTAAGAATTAATTCAAAATTTATATTTATTTTCTTAGTGTGGTTAACAAAACAGAGCTGCCAGGCTTATTTATATTAATAATTATTCAAGTTTATTGATTTGTTAATCAATTGCTAGTGTCAATGTATCTTCAAAACCCTGTTTGACTGAAGAAATTTACAAAAATTAGGCATTTCAACACGGCAATCTGCCAGATAAATGGATTTTGGAGCTGGAATTAATTCAAAATTTATATTTATTTTCTTAGTGTGGTTAACAAAACAGAGCTGCCAGGCTTATTTATATCAATGATTATTTAAGTCTATTGATTTGTTAATCAATTGCTAGTGTCAATGTATCTTCAAAACCCTGTTTGACTGAAGAAATTTACCATAATTTGGCATTTCAACACGGCAATCTTACAGATATATGGATTTTTAAGCTGGAATTAATTCAAAATCTATATTTATTTTCTTAGTGTGGTTAACAAAACAGAGCTGCCAGGCTTATTTCTATCTATAATTATTCAAGTTTATTGATTTGTTAATCAATTGCTAGTGTCAATGTTTCTTCAAAACCCTGTTTGACTGAAGAAATTTACCAAAATTTGGCATTTCAACAAGGCAATCTGCCAGACAAATGGATTTTGGAGCTGGAATTAATTCAAAATCTATATTTATTTTCTTACTGTGGTTAACAAAACAGAGCTGCCAGGCTTATTTATATTAATAATTATTCAAGTTTATTGATTTGTTAATCAATTGCTAGTGTCAATGTATCTTCAAAACCCTGTTTGACTGAAGAAATTTACAAAAATTAGGCATTTCAACACGGCAATCTGCCAGATAAATGGATTTTGGAGCTGGAATTAATTCAAAATTTATATTTATTTTCTTAGTGTGGTTAACAAAACAGAGCTGCCAGGCTTATTTATATCAATGATTATTTAAGTCTATTGATTTGTTAATCAATTGCTAGTGTCAATGTATCTTCAAAACCCTGTTTGACTGAAGAAATTTACCATAATTTGGCATTTCAACACGGCAATCTTACAGATATATGGATTTTTGGAGCTGGAATTAATTCAAAATCTATATTTATTTTCTTAGTGTGGTTAACAAAACAGAGCTGCCAGGCTTATTTCTATCAATAATGATTCAAGTTTATTGATTTGTTAATCAGTTGCTAGTGTCAATGTTTCTTCAAAACCCTGTTTGACTGAAGAAATTTACCAAAATTTGGCATTTCAACAAGGCAATCTGCCAGATAAATGGATTTTGGAGCTGGAATTAATTCAAAATCTATATTTATTTTCTTAGTGTGATTAACAAAACAGAGCTGCCAGGCTTATTTCTATCAATAATGATTCAAGTTTATTGATTTGTTAATCAATTGCTAGTGTCAATGTTTCTTCAAAACCCTGTTTGACTGAAGAAATTTACCAAAATTTGGCATTTCAACACGGCAATCTGCCAGATAAATGGATTTTGGAGCTGGAAATATTCATAATTCTTAAGAATTAATTCAAAATTTATATTTATTTTCTTAGTGTGGTAAACAAAACAGAACTGCCAGGCTTATTTATATCAATGATTATTCAAGTCTATTGATTTGTTAATCAATTGCTAGTGTCAATGTATCTTCAAAACCCTGTTTGACTGAAGAAATTTACCATAATTTGGCATTTCAACACGGCAATCTTACAGATATATGGATTTTTAAGCTGGAATTAATTCAAAATCTATATTTATTTTCTTAGTGTGGTTAACAAAACAGAGCTGCCAGGTTTATTTATATTAATAATTATTCAAGTTTATTGATTTGTTAATCAATTGCTAGTGTCAATGTTACTTCAAAACCCTGTTTGACTGAAGAAATTTACCAAAATTTGGCATTTCAACAAGGCAATCTGCCAGATAAATGGATTTTGGAGCTGGAAATATTCATAATTCTTAAGAATTAATTCAAAATTTATATTTATTTTCTTAGTGTGGTTAACAAAACAGAGCTGCCAGGCTTATTTATATCAATGATTATTCAAGTCTATTGATTTGTTAATCAATTGCTAGTGTCAATGTATCTTCAAAACACTGTTTGACTGAAGAAATTTACCATAATTTGGCATTTCAACACGGCAATCTTACAGATATATGGATTTTTAAGCTGGAATTAATTCAAAATCTATATTTATTTTCTTAGTGTGGTTAACAAAACAGAGCTGCCAGGCTTATTTATATCAATAATTACTCAAGTTTATTGATTTGTTATTCAATTGCTAGTGTCAATGTATCTTCAAAACCCGGTTTGACTGAAGAAATTTACCATAATTTGGCATTTCAACACGGCAATCTGCCAGACAAATGGATTTTGGAGCTGGAATTAATTCAAAATCTATATTTATTTTTTACTGTGGTTAACAAAACAGAGCTGCCAGGCTTATTTATATCAATAATTATTCAAGTTTATTGATTTGTTAATCAATTGATAGTGTCAATGTATCTTCAAAACCCGGTTTGACCGAAGAAATTTACCAAAATTTGGCATTTCAACAAGGCAATCTGCCAGATAAATGGATTTTGGAGCTGGAAATATTCATAATTCTTAAGAATTAATTCAAAATTTATATTTATTTTCTTAGTGTGGTTAACAAAACAGAGCTGCCAGGCTTATTTATATCAATAATTACTCAAGTTTATTGATTTGTTATTCAATTGCTAGTGTCAACGTATCTTCAAAACCCTGTTTGACTGAAGAAATTTACCAAAATTTGGCATTTCAACACGGCAATCTGCCGGATAAATGGATTTTGGAGCTGGAATTAATTCAAAATTTATATTTATTTACTTGTTGTGGTTAACAAAACAGAGCTGCCAGGCTTATTTCTATCAATAATGATTCAAGTTTATTGATTTGTTAATCAATTGCTAGTGTCAATGTTTCTTCAAAACCCTGTTTGACTGAAGCAATTTACCAAAATTAGGCATTTCAACACGGCAATCTGCCAGATAAATGGATTTTGGAGCTGGAATTAATTCAAAATTTATATTTATTTTCTTAGTGTGGTTAACAAAACAGAGCTGCCAGGCTTATTTATATTAATAATTATTCAAGTTTATTGATTTGTTAATCAATTGCTAGTGTCAATGTATCTTCAAAACCCTGTTTGACTGAAGAAATTTACCAAAATAAGGCATTTCAACACGGCAATCTGCCAGATAAATGGATTTTGGAGCTGGAATTAATTCAAAATTTATATTTATTTTCTTAGTGTGGTTAACAAAACAGAGCTGCCAGGCTTATTTTTATCAATGATTATTCAAGTTTATTGATTTGTTAATCAATTGCTAGTGTCAATGTTTCTTCAAAACCCTGTTTGACTGAAGAAATTTACCAAAATTAGGCATTTCAACACGGCAATCTGCCAGATAAATGGATTTTGGAGCTGGAATTAATTCAAAATCTAATTTATTTTCTTACTGTGGTTAACAAAACAGAGATGCCAGGCTTATTTATATTAATAATTATTCAAGTTTATTGATTTGTTAATCAATTGCTAGTGTCAATGTATCTTCAAAACCCTGTTTGACTGAAGAAATTTACCAAAATTAGGCATTTCAACACGGCAATCTGCCAGATAAATGGATTTTTAAGCTGGAATTAATTCAAAATCTATATTTATTTTCTTAGTGTGGTTAACAAAACAGAGCTGCCAGGCTTATTTATATCAATAATTATTTAAGTTTATTGATTTGTTAATCAATTGCTAGTGTCAATGTTTCTTCAAAACCCTGTTTGACTGAAGAAATTTAATAAAATTTGGCATTTCAACAAGGCAATCTGCCAGACAAATAGATTTTGGAGCTGGAATTAATTCAAAATCTATATTTATTTTCTTACTGTGGTTAACAAAACAGAGCTGCCAGGCTTATTTCTATCAATAATGATTCAAGTTTATTGATTTGTTAATCAATTGCTAGTGTCAATGTTTCTTCAAAACCCTGTTTGACTGAAGAAATTTACCAAAATTTGGCATTTCAACACGGCAATCTGCCAGATAAATGGATTTTGGAGCTGGAAATATTCATAATTCTTAAGAATTAATTCAAAATTTATATTTATTTTCTTAGTGTGGTAAACAAAACAGAACTGCCAGGCTTATTTATATCATTAATTATTCAAGTTTATTGATTTGTTAATCAAATGCTAGTGTCAACGTATCTTCAAAACCCTGTTTGACTGAAGAAATTTACCAAAATTTGGCATTTCAACACGGCAATCTGCCGGATAAATGGATTTTGGAGCTGGAATTAATTCAAAATTTATATTTATTTACTTGTTGTGGTTAACAAAACAGAGCTGCCAGGCTTATTTCTATCAATAATGATTCAAGTTTATTGATTTGTTAATCAATTGCTAGTGTCAATGTTTCTTCAAAACCCTGTTTGACTGAAGCAATTTACCAAAATTAGGCATTTCAACACGGCAATCTGCCAGATAAATGGATTTTGGAGCTGGAATTAATTCAAAATTTATATTTATTTTCTTAGTGTGGTTAACAAAACAGAGCTGCCAGGCTTATTTATATTAATAATTATTCAAGTTTATTGATTTGTTAATCAATTGCTAGTGTCAATGTATCTTCAAAACCCTGTTTGACTGAAGAAATTTACCAAAATTAGGCATTTCAACACGGCAATCTGCCAGATAAATGGATTTTGGAGCTGGAATTAATTCAAAATTTATATTTATTTTCTTAGTGTGGTTAACAAAACAGAGCTGCCAGGCTTATTTATATCAATGATTATTCAAGTCTATTGATTTGTTAATCAATTGCTAGTGTCAATGTATCTTCAAAACCCTGTTTGACTGAAGAAATTTACCATAATTTGGCATTTCAACACGGCAATCTTACAGATATATGGATTTTTAAGCTGGAATTAATTCAAAATCTATATTTATTTTCTTAGTGTGGTTAACAAAACAGAGCTGCCAGGCTTATTTATATCAATAATTACTCAAGTTTATTGATTTGTTATTCAATTGCTAGTGTCAATGTTTCTTCAAAACCCTGTTTGACGGAAGAAATTTACCAAAATTTGGCATTTCAACACGGCAATCTGCCAGACAAATGGATTTTGGAGCTGGAATTAATTCAAAATCTATATTTATTTTTTTACTGTGGTTAACAAAACAGAGCTGCCAGGCTTATTTATATCAATAATTATTCAAGTTTATTGATTTGTTAATCAATTGATAGTGTCAATGTATCTTCAAAACCCGGTTTGACTGAAGAAATTTACCAAAATTTGGCATTTCAACACGGCAATATGCCAGATAAATGGATTTTGGAGCTGGAATTAATTCAAAATCTAATTAATTTTCTTACTGTGGTTAACAAAACAGAGATGCCAGGCTTATTTATATTAATAATTATTCAAGTTTATTGATTTGTTAATCAATTGCTAGTGTCAATGTTTCTTCAAAACCCTGTTTGACTGAAGAAATTTACCAAAATTAGGCATTTCAACACGGCAATCTGCCAGATAAATGGATTTTGGAGCTGGAATTTATTCAAAATCTAATTTATTTTCTTACTGTGGTTAACAAAACAGAGATGCCAGGCTTATTTATATTAATAATTATTCAAGTTTATTGATTTGTTAATCAATTGCTAGTGTCAATGTATCTTCAAAACCCTGTTTGACTGAAGAAATTTTCCAAAATTAGGCATTTCAACACGGCAATCTGCCAGATAAATGGATTTTGGAGCTGGAAATATTCATAATTCTTAAGAATTAATTCAAAATTTATATTTATTTTCTTAGTGTGGTAAACAAAACAGAACTGCCAGGCTTATTTATATCATTAATTATTCAAAATTATTGATTTGTTAATCAATTGCTAGTGTCAATGTATCTTCAAAACCCTGTTTGACTGAAGAAATTTACCATAATTTGGCATTTCAACACGGCAATCTTACAGATATATGGATTTTTAAGCTGGAATTAATTCAAAATCTATATTTATTTTCTTAGTGTGGTTAACAAAACAGAGCTGCCAGGCTTATTTCTTTCAATATTTATTCAAGTTTATTGATTTGTTAATCAATTGCTAGTGTCAATGTTTCTTCAAAACCCTGTTTGACTGAAGAAATTTACCAAAATTTGGCATTTCAACACGGCAATCTGCCAGACAAATGGATTTTGGAGCTGGAATTAATTCAAAATCTATATTTATTTTCTTACTGTGGTTAACAAAACAAAGCTGCCAGGCTTATTTATATCAATAATTATTCAAGTTTATTGATTTGTTAATCAATTGCTAGTGTCAATGTTTCTTCAAAACCCTGTTTGACTGAAGAAATTTACCAAAATTTGGCATTTCAACAAGGCAATCTGCCAGACAAATGGATTTTGGAGCTGGAATTAATTCAAAATCTGTATTTATTTTCTTACTGTGGTTAACAAAACAGAGCTGCCAGGCTTATTTCTATCTATAATTATTCAAGTTTATTGATTTGTTAATCAATTGCTAGTGTCAATGTTTCTTCAAAACCCTGTTTGACTGAAGAAATTTACCAAAATTAGTCATTTTAACACGCAATCTTACAGATATATGGATTTTTAAGCTGGAATTAATTCAAAATCTATATTTATTTTCTTAGTGTGGTTAACAAAACAGAGCTGCCAGGCTTATTTCTATCTATAATTATTCAAGTTTATTGATTTGTTAATCAATTGCTAGTGTCAATGTTTCTTCAAAACCCTGTTTGACTGAAGAAATTTACCAAAATTTGGCATTTCAACACGGCAATCTGCCAGATAAATGGATTTTGGAGCTGGAAATATTCATAATTCTTAAGAATTAATTCAAAATTTATATTTATTTTCTTAGTGTGGTAAACAAAACAGAACTGCCAGGCTTATTTATATCAATGATTATTCAAGTCTATTGATTTGTTAATCAATTGCTAGTGTCAATGTATCTTCAAAACCCTGTTTGACTGAAGAAATTTACCATAATTTGGCATTTCAACACGGCAATCTTACAGATATATGGATTTTTAAGCTGGAATTAATTCAAAATCTATATTTATTTTCTTAGTGTGGTTAACAAAACAGAGCTGCCAGGTTTATTTATATTAATAATTATTCAAGTTTATTGATTTGTTAATCAATTGCTAGTGTCAATGTTACTTCAAAACCCTGTTTGACTGAAGAAATTTACCAAAATTTGGCATTTCAACAAGGCAATCTGCCAGATAAATGGATTTTGGAGCTGGAAATATTCATAATTCTTAAGAATTAATTCAAAATTTATATTTATTTTCTTAGTGTGGTTAACAAAACAGAGCTGCCAGGCTTATTTATATCAATGATTATTCAAGTCTATTGATTTGTTAATCAATTGCTAGTGTCAATGTATCTTCAAAACACTGTTTGACTGAAGAAATTTACCATAATTTGGCATTTCAACACGGCAATCTTACAGATATATGGATTTTTAAGCTGGAATTAATTCAAAATCTATATTTATTTTCTTAGTGTGGTTAACAAAACAGAGCTGCCAGGCTTATTTATATCAATAATTACTCAAGTTTATTGATTTGTTATTCAATTGCTAGTGTCAACGTATCTTCAAAACCCTGTTTGACTGAAGAAATTTACCAAAATTTGGCATTTCAACACGGCAATCTGTCGGATAAATGGATTTTGGAGCTGGAATTAATTCAAAATTTATATTTATTTACTTGTTGTGGTTAACAAAACAGAGCTGCCAGGCTTATTTCTATCAATAATGATTCAAGTTTATTGATTTGTTAATCAATTGCTAGTGTCAATGTTTCTTCAAAACCCTGTTTGACTGAAGCAATTTACCAAAATTAGGCATTTCAACACGGCAATCTGCCAGATAAATGGATTTTGGAGCTGGAATTAATTCAAAATTTATATTTATTTTCTTAGTGTGGTTAACAAAACAGAGCTGCCAGGCTTATTTATATTAATAATTATTCAAGTTTATTGATTTGTTAATCAATTGCTAGTGTCAATGTATCTTCAAAACACTGTTTGACTGAAGAAATTTACCATAATTTGGCATTTCAACACGGCAATTTTACAGATATATGGATTTTTAAGCTGGAATTAATTCAAAATCTATATTTATTTTCTTAGTGTGGTTAACAAAACAGAGCTGCCAGGCTTATTTATATCAATAATTACTCAAGTTTATTGATTTGTTATTCAATTGCTAGTGTCAACGTATCTTCAAAACCCTGTTTGACTGAAGAAATTTACCAAAATTTGGCATTTCAACACGGCAATCTGTCGGATAAATGGATTTTGGAGCTGGAATTAATTCAAAATCTATATTTATTTTTTTACTGTGGTTAACAAAACAGAGCTGCCAGGCTTATTTATATCAATAATTATTCAAGTTTATTGATTTGTTAATCAATTGATAGTGTCAATGTATCTTCAAAACCCGGTTTGACTGAAGAAATTTACCAAAATTTGGCATTTCAACACGGCAATATGCCAGATAAATGGATTTTGGAGCTGGAATTAATTCAAAATCTAATTTATTTTCTTACTGTGGTTAACAAAACAGAGATGCCAGGCTTATTTATATTAATAATTATTCAAGTTTATTGATTTGTTAATCAATTGCTAGTGTCAATGTATCTTCAAAACCCTGTTTGACTGAAGAAATTTACCAAAATTAGGCATTTCAACACGGCAATCTGCCAGATAAATGGATTTTGGAGCTGGAATTAATTCAAAATTTATATTTATTTTCTTAGTGTGGTTAACAAAACAGAGCTGCCAGGCTTATTTCTATCAATGATTATTCAAGTTTATTGATTTGTTAATCAATTGCTAGTGTCAATGTTTCTTCAAAACCCTGTTTGACTGAAGAAATTTACCATAATGTGGCATTTCAACACGGCAATCTTACAGATATATGGATTTTTAAGCTGGAATTAATTCAAAATCTATATTTATTTTCTTAGTGTGGTTAACAAAACAGAGCTGCCAGGCTTATTTATATCAATAATTACTCAAGTTTATTGATTTGTTATTCAATTGCTAGTGTCAATGTTTCTTCAAAACCCTGTTTGACGGAAGAAATTTACCAAAATTTGGCATTTCAACACGGCAATCTGCCAGACAAATGGATTTTGGAGCTGGAATTAATTCAAAATCTATATTTATTTTTTTACTGTGGTTAACAAAACAGAGCTGCCAGGCTTATTTATATCAATAATTATTCAAGTTTATTGATTTGTTAATCAATTGATAGTGTCAATGTATCTTCAAAACCCGGTTTGACTGAAGAAATTTACCAAAATTTGGCATTTCAACACGGCAATATGCCAGATAAATGGATTTTGGAGCTGGAATTAATTCAAAATCTAATTAATTTTCTTACTGTGGTTAACAAAACAGAGATGCCAGGCTTATTTATATTAATAATTATTCAAGTTTATTGATTTGTTAATCAATTGCTAGTGTCAATGTTTCTTCAAAACCCTGTTTGACTGAAGAAATTTACCAAAATTAGGCATTTCAACACGGCAATCTGCCAGATAAATGGATTTTGGAGCTGGAATTTATTCAAAATCTAATTTATTTTCTTACTGTGGTTAACAAAACAGAGATGCCAGGCTTATTTATATTAATAATTATTCAAGTTTATTGATTTGTTAATCAATTGCTAGTGTCAATGTATCTTCAAAACCCTGTTTGACTGAAGAAATTTTCCAAAATTAGGCATTTCAACACGGCAATCTGCCAGATAAATGGATTTTGGAGCTGGAAATATTCATAATTCTTAAGAATTAATTCAAAATTTATATTTATTTTCTTAGTGTGGTAAACAAAACAGAACTGCCAGGCTTATTTATATCATTAATTATTCAAAATTATTGATTTGTTAATCAATTGCTAGTGTCAATGTATCTTCAAAACCCTGTTTGACTGAAGAAATTTACCATAATTTGGCATTTCAACACGGCAATCTTACAGATATATGGATTTTTAAGCTGGAATTAATTCAAAATCTATATTTATTTTCTTAGTGTGGTTAACAAAACAGAGCTGCCAGGCTTATTTCTTTCAATATTTATTCAAGTTTATTGATTTGTTAATCAATTGCTAGTGTCAATGTTTCTTCAAAACCCTGTTTGACTGAAGAAATTTACCAAAATTTGGCATTTCAACACGGCAATCTGCCAGACAAATGGATTTTGGAGCTGGAATTAATTCAAAATCTATATTTATTTTCTTACTGTGGTTAACAAAACAAAGCTGCCAGGCTTATTTATATCAATAATTATTCAAGTTTATTGATTTGTTAATCAATTGCTAGTGTCAATGTTTCTTCAAAACCCTGTTTGACTGAAGAAATTTACCAAAATTTGGCATTTCAACAAGGCAATCTGCCAGACAAATGGATTTTGGAGCTGGAATTAATTCAAAATCTGTATTTATTTTCTTACTGTGGTTAACAAAACAGAGCTGCCAGGCTTATTTCTATCTATAATTATTCAAGTTTATTGATTTGTTAATCAATTGCTAGTGTCAATGTTTCTTCAAAACCCTGTTTGACTGAAGAAATTTACCAAAATTAGTCATTTTAACACGCAATCTTACAGATATATGGATTTTTAAGCTGGAATTAATTCAAAATCTATATTTATTTTCTTAGTGTGGTTAACAAAACAGAGCTGCCAGGCTTATTTCTATCTATAATTATTCAAGTTTATTGATTTGTTAATCAATTGCTAGTGTCAATGTTTCTTCAAAACCCTGTTTGACTGAAGAAATTTACCAAAATTTGGCATTTCAACACGGCAATCTGCCAGATAAATGGATTTTGGAGCTGGAAATATTCATAATTCTTAAGAATTAATTCAAAATTTATATTTATTTTCTTAGTGTGGTAAACAAAACAGAACTGCCAGGCTTATTTATATCAATGATTATTCAAGTCTATTGATTTGTTAATCAATTGCTAGTGTCAATGTATCTTCAAAACCCTGTTTGACTGAAGAAATTTACCATAATTTGGCATTTCAACACGGCAATCTTACAGATATATGGATTTTTAAGCTGGAATTAATTCAAAATCTATATTTATTTTCTTAGTGTGGTTAACAAAACAGAGCTGCCAGGTTTATTTATATTAATAATTATTCAAGTTTATTGATTTGTTAATCAATTGCTAGTGTCAATGTTACTTCAAAACCCTGTTTGACTGAAGAAATTTACCAAAATTTGGCATTTCAACAAGGCAATCTGCCAGATAAATGGATTTTGGAGCTGGAAATATTCATAATTCTTAAGAATTAATTCAAAATTTATATTTATTTTCTTAGTGTGGTTAACAAAACAGAGCTGCCAGGCTTATTTATATCAATGATTATTCAAGTCTATTGATTTGTTAATCAATTGCTAGTGTCAATGTATCTTCAAAACACTGTTTGACTGAAGAAATTTACCATAATTTGGCATTTCAACACGGCAATCTTACAGATATATGGATTTTTAAGCTGGAATTAATTCAAAATCTATATTTATTTTCTTAGTGTGGTTAACAAAACAGAGCTGCCAGGCTTATTTATATCAATAATTACTCAAGTTTATTGATTTGTTATTCAATTGCTAGTGTCAACGTATCTTCAAAACCCTGTTTGACTGAAGAAATTTACCAAAATTTGGCATTTCAACACGGCAATCTGTCGGATAAATGGATTTTGGAGCTGGAATTAATTCAAAATTTATATTTATTTACTTGTTGTGGTTAACAAAACAGAGCTGCCAGGCTTATTTCTATCAATAATGATTCAAGTTTATTGATTTGTTAATCAATTGCTAGTGTCAATGTTTCTTCAAAACCCTGTTTGACTGAAGCAATTTACCAAAATTAGGCATTTCAACACGGCAATCTGCCAGATAAATGGATTTTGGAGCTGGAATTAATTCAAAATTTATATTTATTTTCTTAGTGTGGTTAACAAAACAGAGCTGCCAGGCTTATTTATATTAATAATTATTCAAGTTTATTGATTTGTTAATCAATTGCTAGTGTCAATGTATCTTCAAAACACTGTTTGACTGAAGAAATTTACCATAATTTGGCATTTCAACACGGCAATTTTACAGATATATGGATTTTTAAGCTGGAATTAATTCAAAATCTATATTTATTTTCTTAGTGTGGTTAACAAAACAGAGCTGCCAGGCTTATTTATATCAATAATTACTCAAGTTTATTGATTTGTTATTCAATTGCTAGTGTCAACGTATCTTCAAAACCCTGTTTGACTGAAGAAATTTACCAAAATTTGGCATTTCAACACGGCAATCTGTCGGATAAATGGATTTTGGAGCTGGAATTAATTCAAAATCTATATTTATTTTTTTACTGTGGTTAACAAAACAGAGCTGCCAGGCTTATTTATATCAATAATTATTCAAGTTTATTGATTTGTTATTCAATTGCTAGTGTCAACGTATCTTCAAAACCCTGTTTGACTGAAGAAATTTACCAAAATTTGGCATTTCAACACGGCAATATGCCAGATAAATGGATTTTGGAGCTGGAATTAATTCAAAATCTAATTTATTTTCTTACTGTGGTTAACAAAACAGAGATGCCAGGCTTATTTATATTAATAATTATTCAAGTTTATTGATTTGTTAATCAATTGCTAGTGTCAATGTATCTTCAAAACCCTGTTTGACTGAAGAAATTTACCAAAATTAGGCATTTCAACACGGCAATCTGCCAGATAAATGGATTTTGGAGCTGGAATTAATTCAAAATTTATATTTATTTTCTTAGTGTGGTTAACAAAACAGAGCTGCCAGGCTTATTTCTATCAATGATTATTCAAGTTTATTGATTTGTTAATCAATTGCTAGTGTCAATGTTTCTTCAAAACCCTGTTTGACTGAAGAAATTTACCATAATGTGGCATTTCAACACGGCAATCTTACAGATATATGGATTTTTAAGCTGGAATTAATTCAAAATCTATATTTATTTTCTTAGTGTGGTTAACAAAACAGAGCTGCCAGGCTTATTTCTTTCAATAATTATTCAAGTTTATTGATTTGTTAATCAATTGCTAGTGTCAATGTTTCTTCAAAACCCTGTTTGACTGAAGAAATTTACCAAAATTTGGCATTTCAACAAGGCAATCTGCCAGATAAATGGATTTTGGAGCTGGAAATATTCATAATTCTTAAGAATTAATTCAAAATTTATATTTATTTTCTTAGTGTGGTTAACAAAACAGAGCTGCCAGGCTTATTTATATCAATGATTATTCAAGTCTATTGATTTGTTAATCAATTGCTAGTGTCAATGTATCTTCAAAACACTGTTTGACTGAAGAAATTTACCATAATTTGGCATTTCAACACGGCAATCTTACAGATATATGGATTTTTAAGCTGGAATTAATTCAAAATCTATATTTATTTTCTTAGTGTGGTTAACAAAACAGAGCTGCCAGGCTTATTTATATCAATAATTACTCAAGTTTATTGATTTGTTATTCAATTGCTAGTGTTAACGTATCTTCAAAACCCTGTTTGACTGAAGAAATTTACCAAAATTTGGCATTTCAACACGGCAATCTGCCGGATAAATGGATTTTGGAGCTGGAATTAATTCAAAATTTATATTTATTTACTTGTTGTGGTTAACAAAACAGAGCTGCCAGGCTTATTTCTATCAATAATGATTCAAGTTTATTGATTTGTTAATCAATTGCTAGTGTCAATGTTTCTTCAAAACCCTGTTTGACTGAAGCAATTTACCAAAATTAGGCATTTCAACACGGCAATCTGCCAGATAAATGGATTTTGGAGCTGGAATTAATTTAAAATTTATATTTATTTTCTTAGTGTGGTTAACAAAACAGAGCTGCCAGGCTTATTTATATCAATGATTATTCAAGTCTATTGATTTGTTAATCAATTGCTAGTGTCAATGTATCTTCAAAACCCTGTTTGACTGAAGAAATTTACCATAATTTGGCATTTCAACACGGCAATCTTACAGATATATGGATTTTTAAGCTGGAATTAATTCAAAATCTATATTTATTTTCTTAGTGTGGTTAACAAAACAGAGCTGCCAGGCTTATTTATATCAATAATTACTCAAGTTTATTGATTTGTTATTCAATTGCTAGTGTCAATGTTTCTTCAAAACCCTGTTTGACGGAAGAAATTTACCAAAATTTGGCATTTCAACACGGCAATCTGCCAGACAAATGGATTTTGGAGCTGGAATTAATTCAAAATCTTTATTTATTTTTTTACTGTGGTTAACAAAACAGAGCTGCCAGGCTTATTTATATCAATAATTATTCAAGTTTATTGATTTGTTAATCAATTGATAGTGTCAATGTATCTTCAAAACCCGGTTTGACTGAAGAAATTTACCAAAATTTGGCATTTCAACACGGCAATATGCCAGATAAATGGATTTTGGAGCTGGAATTAATTCAAAATCTAATTTATTTTCTTACTGTGGTTAACAAAACAGAGATGCCAGGCTTATTTATATTAATAATTATTCAAGTTTATTGATTTGTTAATCAATTGCTAGTGTCAATGTATCTTCAAAACCCTGTTTGACTGAAGAAATTTACCAAAATTAGGCATTTCAACACGGCAATCTGCCAGATAAATGGATTTTGGAGCTGGAATTAATTCAAAATTTATATTTATTTTCTTAGTGTGGTTAACAAAACAGAGCTGCCAGGCTTATTTATATCAATGATTATTCAAGTCTATTGATTTGTTAATCAATTGCTAGTGTCAATGTATCTTCAAAACCCTGTTTGACTGAAGAAATTTACCATAATTTGGCATTTCAACACGGCAATCTTACAGATATATGGATTTTTAAGCTGGAATTAATTCAAAATCTATATTTATTTTCTTAGTGTGGTTAACAAAACAGAGCTGCCAGGCTTATTTCTTTCAATAATTATTCAAGTTTATTGATTTGTTAATCAATTGCTAGTGTCAATGTTTCTTCAAAACCCTGTTTGACTGAAGAAATTTACCAAAATTTGGCATTTCAACACGGCAATCTGCCAGACAAATGGATTTTGGAGCTGGAATTAATTCAAAATCTATATTTATTTTCTTAGTGTGGTTAACAAAACAGAGCTGCCAGGCTTATTTATATTAATAATTATTCAAGTTTATTGATTTGTTATTCAATTGCTAGTGTCAATGTATCTTCAAAACCCTGTTTGACTGAAGAAATTTACCAAAATTTGGCATTTCAACACGGCAATCTGCCAGATAAATGGATTTTGGAGCTGGAATTAATTCAAAATCTATATTTATTTTCTTAGTGTGGTTAACCAACAGAGCTGCCAAGCTTATTTCTATCAATAATGATTCAAGTTAATTGATTTGTTAATCAATTGCTAGTGTCAATGTTTCTTCAAAACCCTGTTTGACTGAAGCAATTTACCAAAATTAGGCATTTCAACACGGCAATCTGCCAGATAAATGGATTTTGGAGCTGGAATTAATTCAAAATTTATATTTATTTTCTTAGTGTGGTTAACAAAACAGAGCTGCCAGGCTTATTTATATTAATAATTATTCAAGTTTATTGATTTGTTAATCAATTGCTAGTGTCAATGTATCTTCAAAACCCTGTTTGACTGAAGAAATTTACCAAAATTAGGCATTTCAACACGGCAATCTGCCAGATAAATGGATTTTGGAGCTGGAATTAATTCAAAATTTATATTTATTTTCTTAGTGTGGTTAACAAAACAGAGCTGCCAGGCTTATTTATATCAATGATTATTTAAGTCTATTGATTTGTTAATCAATTGCTAGTGTCAATGTATCTTCAAAACCCTGTTTGACTGAAGAAATTTACCATAATTTGGCATTTCAACACGGCAATCTTACAGATATATGGATTTTTAAGCTGGAATTAATTCAAAATCTATATTTATTTTCTTAGTGTGGTTAACAAAACAGAGCTGCCAGGTTTATTTATATTAATAATTATTCAAGTTTATTGATTTGTTAATCAATTGCTAGTGTCAATGTTACTTCAAAACCCTGTTTGACTGAAGAAATTTACCAAAATTTGGCATTTCAACAAGGCAATCTGCCAGATAAATGGATTTTGGAGCTGGAAATATTCATAATTCTTAAGAATTAATTCAAAATTTATATTTATTTTCTTAGTGTGGTTAACAAAACAGAGCTGCCAGGCTTATTTATATCAATGATTATTCAAGTCTATTGATTTGTTAATCAATTGCTAGTGTCAATGTATCTTCAAAACACTGTTTGACTGAAGAAATTTACCATAATTTGGCATTTCAACACGGCAATCTTACAGATATATGGATTTTTAAGCTGGAATTAATTCAAAATCTATATTTATTTTCTTAGTGTGGTTAACAAAACAGAGCTGCCAGGCTTATTTATATCAATAATTACTCAAGTTTATTGATTTGTTATTCAATTGCTAGTGTTAACGTATCTTCAAAACCCTGTTTGACTGAAGAAATTTACCAAAATTTGGCATTTCAACACGGCAATCTGCCGGATAAATGGATTTTGGAGCTGGAATTAATTCAAAATTTATATTTATTTACTTGTTGTGGTTAACAAAACAGAGCTGCCAGGCTTATTTCTATCAATAATGATTCAAGTTTATTGATTTGTTAATCAATTGCTAGTGTCAATGTTTCTTCAAAACCCTGTTTGACTGAAGCAATTTACCAAAATTAGGCATTTCAACACGGCAATCTGCCAGATAAATGGATTTTGGAGCTGGAATTAATTCAAAATTTATATTTATTTTCTTAGTGTGGTTAACAAAACAGAGCTGCCAGGCTTATTTATATTAATAATTATTCAAGTTTATTGATTTGTTAATCAATTGCTAGGGTCAATGTATCTTCAAAACCCTGTTTGACTGAAGAAATTTACCAAAATTAGGCATTTCAACACGGCAATCTGCCAGATAAATGGATTTTGGAGCTGGAATTAATTCAAAATTTATATTTATTTTCTTAGTGTGGTTAACAAAACAGAGCTGCCAGGCTTATTTATATCAATGATTATTCAAGTCTATTGATTTGTTAATCAATTGCTAGTGTCAATGTATCTTCAAAACCCTGTTTGACTGAAGAAATTTACCATAATTTGGCATTTCAACACGGCAATCTTACAGATATATGGATTTTTAAGCTGGAATTAATTCAAAATCTATATTTATTTTCTTAGTGTGGTTAACAAAACAGAGCTGCCAGGCTTATTTATATCAATTATTATTCAAGTTTATTGATTTGTTAATCAATTGCTAGTGTCAATGTTTCTTCAAAATCCTGTTTGACTGAAGAAATTTACCAAAATTCGGCATTTCAACACGGCAATCTGCCAGATAAATGGATATTGGAGCTGGAATTATTTCAAAATCTATATTTATTTTCTTAGTGTGGTTAACAAAACAGAGCTGCCAGGCTTATTTCTATCAATAATGATTCAAGTTTATTGATTTGTTAATCAATTGCTAGTGTCAATGTTACTTCAAAACCCTGTTTGACTGAAGAAATTTACCAAAATTTAACATTTCAACACGGCAATCTGCCTGATAAATGGATTTTGGAGGTGGAAATATACATAATTAAGAATTAATTCAAAATTTATATTTATTTTCTTAGTGTGGTTAACAAAACAGAGCTTCCAGGCTTATTTATATCAATGATTATTCAAGGTTATTGATTTGTTAATCAATTGCAAGTGTCAATGTTACTTCAAAACCCAGTTTGACTGAAGAAATTTAACAAAATTTGGCATTTCAACACGGCAATCTGCCAGATAAATGTATTTTGTAGCTGGAAATATTCATAATTCTTAAGAATTAATTCAAAATTTATATTTATTTTCTTAGTGTGGTTAACAAAACAGAGCTGCCAGGCTTATTTATATCAATAATTATTCAAGTTTATTGATTTGTTAATCAATTGCTAGTGTCAATGTTTCTTCAAAACCCTGTTTGACTGAAGAAATTTACCAAAATTTCGCATTTTAACACGGCAATCTGTCGGATAAATGGATTTTGGAGTTGGAAATATTCATAATTCTCAAGAATTAATTCAAAATTTATATTTATTTTCTTAGTGTGGTTAACAAAACAAAGCTGCAAGGCTTATTTATATCAATTATTATTCAAGTTTATTGATTTGTTGGTCAATTGCTAGTGTCAATGTATCTTCAAAATCCTGTTTGACTGAAGAAATTTACTAAAATTTGGCATTTCAACACGGCAATCTTCCAGATAAATGGATTTTGGAGCTGGAATTAATTCAAAATTTATATTTATTTTCTTAGTGTGGTTAACAAAACAGAGCTGCCAGGCTTATTTATATCAATAATTATTCAAGTTTATTGATTGTTAATCAATTGCTAGTGCCAATGTTGCTTCAAAACCCTGTTTGACTGTAGAAATTTACCAAAATTTGGCATTTCAACACGGCAATCTGCCAGATAAATGGATTTTGGAGCTGGAAATATTCATAATTCTCAAGAATTAATTCAAAATTTATATTTATTTTCTTAGTGTGGTTAACAAAACAAAGCAGCAAGGCTTATTTATATCAATTATTATTCAAGTTTACTGATTTGTTAATCAATTGCTAGTGTCAATGTATCTTCAAAATCCTGTTTGACTGAAGAAATTTACTAAAATTTGGCATTTCAAAACGGCAATCTTCCAGATAAATGGATTTTGGAGCTTGAATTAATTCAAAATTTATATTTATTTTCTTAGTGTGGTTAACAAAACAGAACTGCCAGCCTTATTTATATCAATAATTATTCAAGTTTATTGATTTGTTAATCAATTGCTAGTGTCATAGTATCATCAAAACCCTGTTTGACTGAAGAAATTTACCAAAATTTGGCATTTCAACACGGCAATCTGCCAGATAAATGTATTTTGGAGCTGGAAATATTCATAATTTTTAAGAATTAATTCAAAATTTATATTTATTTTCTTAGTGTGGTTAACAAAACAGAGCTGCCAGGCTTATTTATATCAATTATTATTCAAGTTTATTGATTTGTTAATCAATTGCTATTGTCAATGTATCTTCAAAATCCTGTTTGACTGAAGAAATTTACTAAAATTTGGCATTTCAACACGGCAATCTTCCAGATAAATGGATTTTGGAGCTTGAATTAATTCAAAATTTATATTTATTTTCTTAGTGTGGTTAACAAAACAGAGCTGCCAGCCTTATTTATATCAATGATTATTCAAATTTATTGATTTGTTGGTCAATTGCTAGTGTCAATGTATCTTCAAAATCCTGTTTGACTGAAGAAATTTACCAAAATTTGGCATTTTAACACGGCAATCTCCCAGAAAAATGGATTTTGGAGCTGGAAATATTCAAAATTCTTAAGAATTAATTCAAAATTTATATTTATTTTCTTAGTGTGGTTAACAAAACAGAGCTGCCAGGCTTATTTATATCAATAATTATTCAAGTCTATTGATTTGTTAATCAATTGCTAGTGTCAATGTATCTTCAAAACCCTGTTTGACTGAAGAAATTTACCAAAATTTGGCATTTCAACACGGCAATCATCCGGATAAATGGATTTTGGAGCTGGAATTAATTAAAAATTTATATTTATTTTCTTAGTGTGGTTAACAAAACAGAGCTGCCAGGCTTATTTATATCAATAATTATTCAAATTTATTGATTTGTTGGTCAATTGCTAGTGTCAATGTATCTTCAAAATCCTGTTTGACTGAAGAAATTTACCAAAATTTGGCATTTCAACACGGCAATCTGCCTGATAAATGGATTTTGGAGCTGGAATTAATTCAAAATTTATATTTATTTTCATAATGTGGTTAACAAAACAGAGCTGCCAGGCTTATTTATATCAATAATTATTAAAGTTTATTGGTTTTTTAATCAATTGCTAGTGTCAATGTTACTTCAAAACCCTGTTTGACTGAAGAAATTTACCAAAATTTGGCATTTCAACACGGCAATCTGCCTGATAAATGGATTTTGGAGCTGGAATTAATTCAAAATTTATATTTATTTTCTTAGTGTGGTTAACAAAACAGAGCTGCCAGGCATATTTATATCAATAATTATTCAAGTTTATTGATTTGTTAATCAATTGCTAGTGTCAATGTTTCTTCAAAACCCTGTTTGACTGAAGAAATTTACCAAAATTTCGCATTTTAACACGGCAATCTGTCGGATAAATGGATTTTGGAGTTGGAAATATTCATAATTCTCAAGAATTAATTCAAAATTTATATTTATTTTCTTAGTGTGGTTAACAAAACAAAGCTGCAAGGCTTATTTATATCAATTATTATTCAAGTTTATTGATTTGTTGGTCAATTGCTAGTGTCAATGTATCTTCAAAATCCTGTTTGACTGAAGAAATTTACTAAAATTTGGCATTTCAACACGGCAATCTTCCAGATAAATGGATTTTGGAGCTTGAGTTAATTCAAAATTTATATTTATTTTCTTAGTGTGGTTAACAAAACAGAGCTGCCAGCCTTATTTATATCAATGATTATTCAAGTCTATTGATTTGTTAATCAATTGCTAGTGTCAATGTATCTTCAAAACCCTGTTTGACTGAAGAAATTTACCATAATTTGGCATTTCAACACGGCAATCTTACAGATATATGGATTTTTAAGCTGGAATTAATTCAAAATCTATATTTATTTTCTTAGTGTGGTTAACAAAACAGAGCTGCCAGGCTTATTTATATCAATAATTACTCAAGTTTATTGATTTGTTATTCAATTGCTAGTGTCAATGTTTCTTCAAAACCCTGTTTGACGGAAGAAATTTACCAAAATTTGGCATTTCAACACGGCAATCTGCCAGACAAATGGATTTTGGAGCTGGAATTAATTCAAAATCTTTATTTATTTTTTTACTGTGGTTAACAAAACAGAGCTGCCAGGCTTATTTATATCAATAATTATTCAAGTTTATTGATTTGTTAATCAATTGATAGTGTCAATGTATCTTCAAAACCCGGTTTGACTGAAGAAATTTACCAAAATTTGGCATTTCAACACGGCAATATGCCAGATAAATGGATTTTGGAGCTGGAATTAATTCAAAATTTATATTTATTTTCTTAGTGTGGTTAACAAAACAGAGCTGCCAGGCTTATTTATATCAATGATTATTCAAGTCTATTGATTTGTTAATCAATTGCTAGTGTCAATGTATCTTCAAAACCCTGTTTGACTGAAGAAATTTACCATAATTTGGCATTTCAACACGGCAATCTTACAGATATATGGATTTTTAAGCTGGAATTAATTCAAAATCTATATTTATTTTCTTAGTGTGGTTAACAAAACAGAGCTGCCAGGCTTATTTCTTTCAATAATTATTCAAGTTTATTGATTTGTTAATCAATTGCTAGTGTCAATGTTTCTTCAAAACCCTGTTTGACTGAAGAAATTTACCAAAATTTGGCATTTCAACACGGCAATCTGCCAGACAAATGGATTTTGGAGCTGGAATTAATTCAAAATCTATATTTATTTTCTTAGTGTGGTTAACAAAACAGAGCTGCCAGGCTTATTTATATTAATAATTATTCAAGTTTATTGATTTGTTATTCAATTGCTAGTGTCAATGTATCTTCAAAACCCTGTTTGACTGAAGAAATTTACCAAAATTTGGCATTTCAACACGGCAATCTGCCAGATAAATGGATTTTGGAGCTGGAATTAATTCAAAATCTATATTTATTTTCTTAGTGTGGTTAACCAACAGAGCTGCCAAGCTTATTTCTATCAATAATGATTCAAGTTTATTGATTTGTTAATCAATTGCTAGTGTCAATGTTTCTTCAAAACCCTGTTTGACTGAAGCAATTTACCAAAATTAGGCATTTCAACACGGCAATCTGCCAGATAAATGGATTTTGGAGCTGGAATTAATTCAAAATTTATATTTATTTTCTTAGTGTGGTTAACAAAACAGAGCTGCCAGGCTTATTTATATCAATGATTATTTAAGTCTATTGATTTGTTAATCAATTGCTAGTGTCAATGTATCTTCAAAACCCTGTTTGACTGAAGAAATTTACCATAATTTGGCATTTCAACACGGCAATCTTACAGATATATGGATTTTTAAGCTGGAATTAATTCAAAATCTATATTTATTTTCTTAGTGTGGTTAACAAAACAGAGCTGCCAGGTTTATTTATATTAATAATTATTCAAGTTTATTGATTTGTTAATCAATTGCTAGTGTCAATGTTACTTCAAAACCCTGTTTGACTGAAGAAATTTACCAAAATTTGGCATTTCAACAAGGCAATCTGCCAGATAAATGGATTTTGGAGCTGGAAATATTCATAATTCTTAAGAATTAATTCAAAATTTATATTTATTTTCTTAGTGTGGTTAACAAAACAGAGCTGCCAGGCTTATTTATATCAATGATTATTCAAGTCTATTGATTTGTTAATCAATTGCTAGTGTCAATGTATCTTCAAAACACTGTTTGACTGAAGAAATTTACCATAATTTGGCATTTCAACACGGCAATCTTACAGATATATGGATTTTTAAGCTGGAATTAATTCAAAATCTATATTTATTTTCTTAGTGTGGTTAACAAAACAGAGCTGCCAGGCTTATTTATATCAATAATTACTCAAGTTTATTGATTTGTTATTCAATTGCTAGTGTTAACGTATCTTCAAAACCCTGTTTGACTGAAGAAATTTACCAAAATTTGGCATTTCAACACGGCAATCTGCCGGATAAATGGATTTTGGAGCTGGAATTAATTCAAAATTTATATTTATTTACTTGTTGTGGTTAACAAAACAGAGCTGCCAGGCTTATTTCTATCAATAATGATTCAAGTTTATTGATTTGTTAATCAATTGCTAGTGTCAATGTTTCTTCAAAACCCTGTTTGACTGAAGCAATTTACCAAAATTAGGCATTTCAACACGGCAATCTGCCAGATAAATGGATTTTGGAGCTGGAATTAATTCAAAATTTATATTTATTTTCTTAGTGTGGTTAACAAAACAGAGCTGCCAGGCTTATTTATATTAATAATTATTCAAGTTTATTGATTTGTTAATCAATTGCTAGGGTCAATGTATCTTCAAAACCCTGTTTGACTGAAGAAATTTACAAAAATTAGGCATTTCAACACGGCAATCTGCCAGATAAATGGATTTTGGAGCTGGAATTAATTCAAAATTTATATTTATTTTCTTAGTGTGGTTAACAAAACAGAGCTGCCAGGCTTATTTATATCAATGATTATTCAAGTCTATTGATTTGTTAATCAATTGCTAGTGTCAATGTTTCTTCAAAATCCTGTTTGACTGAAGAAATTTACCAAAATTCGGCATTTCAACACGGCAATCTGCCAGATAAATGGATATTGGAGCTGGAATTATTTCAAAATCTATATTTATTTTCTTAGTGTGGTTAACAAAACAGAGCTGCCAGGCTTATTTCTATCAATAATGATTCAAGTTTATTGATTTGTTAATCAATTGCTAGTGTCAATGTTACTTCAAAACCCTGTTTGACTGAAGAAATTTACCAAAATTTAACATTTCAACACGGCAATCTGCCTGATAAATGGATTTTGGAGGTGGAAATATACATAATTAAGAATTAATTCAAAATTTATATTTATTTTCTTAGTGTGGTTAACAAAACAGAGCTTCCAGGCTTATTTATATCAATGATTATTCAAGGTTATTGATTTGTTAATCAATTGCAAGTGTCAATGTTACTTCAAAACCCAGTTTGACTGAAGAAATTTAACAAAATTTGGCATTTCAACACGGCAATCTGCCAGATAAATGTATTTTGTAGCTGGAAATATTCATAATTCTTAAGAATTAATTCAAAATTTATATTTATTTTCTTAGTGTGGTTAACAAAACAGAGCTGCCAGGCTTATTTATATCAATAATTATTCAAGTTTATTGATTTGTTAATCAATTGCTAGTGTCAATGTTTCTTCAAAACCCTGTTTGACTGAAGAAATTTACCAAAATTTCGCATTTTAACACGGCAATCTGTCGGATAAATGGATTTTGGAGCTGGAATTAATTCAAAATTTATATTTATTTTCTTAGTGTGGTTAACAAAACAGAGCTGCCAGGCTTATTTATATCAATAATTATTCAAGTTTATTGATTGTTAATCAATTGCTAGTGCCAATGTTGCTTCAAAACCCTGTTTGACTGTAGAAATTTACCAAAATTTGGCATATCAACACGGCAATCTGCCAGATAAATGGATTTTGGAGCTGGAAATATTCATAATTCTCAAGAATTAATTCAAAATTTATATTTATTTTCTTAGTGTGGTTAACAAAACAAAGCAGCAAGGCTTATTTATATCAATTATTATTCAAGTTTATTGATTTGTTAATCAATTGCTAGTGTCAATGTATCTTCAAAATCCTGTTTGACTGAAGAAATTTACTAAAATTTGGCATTTCAAAACGGCAATCTTCCAGATAAATGGATTTTGGAGCTTGAATTAATTCAAAATTTATATTTATTTTCTTAGTGTGGTTAACAAAACAGAACTGCCAGCCTTATTTATATCAATAATTATTCAAGTTTATTGATTTGTTAATCAATTGCTAGTGTCATAGTATCATCAAAACCCTGTTTGACTGAAGAAATTTACCAAAATTTGGCATTTCAACACGGCAATCTGCCAGATAAATGTATTTTGGAGCTGGAAATATTCATAATTTTTAAGAATTAATTCAAAATTTATATTTATTTTCTTAGTGTGGTTAACAAAACAGAGCTGCCAGGCTTATTTATATCAATTATTATTCAAGTTTATTGATTTGTTAATCAATTGCTATTGTCAATGTATCTTCAAAATCCTGTTTGACTGAAGAAATTTACTAAAATTTGGCATTTCAACACGGCAATCTTCCAGATAAATGGATTTTGGAGCTTGAATTAATTCAAAATTTATATTTATTTTCTTAGTGTGGTTAACAAAACAGAGCTGCCAGCCTTATTTATATCAATGATTATTCAAATTTATTGATTTGTTGGTCAATTGCTAGTGTCAATGTATCTTCAAAATCCTGTTTGACTGAAGAAATTTACCAAAATTTGGCATTTTAACACGGCAATCTCCCAGAAAAATGGATTTTGGAGCTGGAAATATTCAAAATTCTTAAGAATTAATTCAAAATTTATATTTATTTTCTTAGTGTGGTTAACAAAACAGAGCTGCCAGGCTTATTTATATCAATAATTATTCAAGTCTATTGATTTGTTAATCAATTGCTAGTGTCAATGTATCTTCAAAACCCTGTTTGACTGAAGAAATTTACCAAAATTTGGCATTTCAACACGGCAATCATCCGGATAAATGGATTTTGGAGCTGGAATTAATTAAAAATTTATATTTATTTTCTTAGTGTGGTTAACAAAACAGAGCTGCCAGGCTTATTTATATCAATAATTATTCAAATTTATTGATTTGTTGGTCAATTGCTAGTGTCAATGTATCTTCAAAATCCTGTTTGACTGAAGAAATTTACCAAAATTTGGCATTTCAACACGGCAATCTGCCTGATAAATGGATTTTGGAGCTGGAATTAATTCAAAATTTATATTTATTTTCATAATGTGGTTAACAAAACAGAGCTGCCAGGCTTATTTATATCAATAATTATTAAAGTTTATTGGTTTTTTAATCAATTGCTAGTGTCAATGTTACTTCAAAACCCTGTTTGACTGAAGAAATTTACCAAAATTTGGCATTTCAACACGGCAATCTGCCTGATAAATGGATTTTGGAGCTGGAATTAATTCAAAATTTATATTTATTTTCTTAGTGTGGTTAACAAAACAGAGCTGCCAGGCTTATTTATATCAATAATTATTCAAGTTTATTGATTTGTTAATCAATTGCTAGTGTCAATGTTTCTTCAAAACCCTGTTTGACTGAAGAAATTTACCAAAATTTCGCATTTTAACACGGCAATCTGTCGGATAAATGGATTTTGGAGTTGGAAATATTCATAATTCTCAAGAATTAATTCAAAATTTATATTTATTTTCTTAGTGTGGTTAACAAAACAAAGCTGCAAGGCTTATTTATATCAATTATTATTCAAGTTTATTGATTTGTTGGTCAATTGCTAGTGTCAATGTATCTTCAAAATCCTGTTTGACTGAAGAAATTTACTAAAATTTGGCATTTCAACACGGCAATCTTCCAGATAAATGGATTTTGGAGCTTGAGTTAATTCAAAATTTATATTTATTTTCTTAGTGTGGTTAACAAAACAGAGCTGCCAGCCTTATTTATATCAATGATTATTCAAATTTATTGATTTGTTGGTCAATTGCTAGTGTCAATGTATCTTCAAAATCCTGTTTGACTGAAGAAATTTACTAAAATTTGGCATTTCAACACGGCAATCTTCCAGATAAATGGATTTTGGAGCTTGAGTTAATTCAAAATTTATATTTATTTTCTTAGTGTGGTTAACAAAACAGAGCTGCCAGCCTTATTTATATCAATGATTATTCAAATTTATTGATTTGTTGGTCAATTGCTAGTGTCAATGTATCTTCAAAATCCTGTTTGACTGAAGAAATTTACCAAAATTTGGCATTTTAACACGGCAATCTCCCAGAAAAATGGATTTTGGAGCTGGAAATATTCATAATTCTTAAGAATTAATTCAAAATTTATATTTATTTTCTTAGTGTGGTTAACAAAACAGAGCTGCCAGGCTTATTTATATCAATAATTATTCAAGTTTATTGATTTGTTAATCAATTGCTAAGGTCAATGTTTCTTCAAAACCCTGTTTGACTGAAGAAATTTACCAAAATTTCGCATTTTAACACGGCAATCTGTCGGATAAATGGATTTTGGAGCTGGAATTAATTCAAAATTTATATTTATTTTCTTAGTGTGGTTAACAAAACAGAGCTGCCAGGCTTATTTATATCAATAATTATTCAAGTTTATTGATTGTTAATCAATTGCTAGTGCCAATGTTGCTTCAAAACCCTGTTTGACTGTAGAAATTTACCAAAATTTGGCATTTCAACACGGCAATCTGCCAGATAAATGGATTTTGGAGCTTGAATTAATTCAAAATTTATATTTATTTTCTTAGTGTGGTTAACAAAACAGAGCTGCCAGCCTTATTTATATCAATGATTATTCAAATTTATTGATTTGTTGGTCAATTGCTAGTGTCAATGTATCTTCAAAATCCTGTTTGACTGAAGAAATTTACCAAAATTTGGCATTTTAACACGGCAATCTCCCAGAAAAATGGATTTTGGAGCTGGAAATATTCAAAATTCTTAAGAATTAATTCAAAATTTATATTTATTTTCTTAGTGTGGTTAACAAAACAGAGCTGCCAGGCTTATTTATATCAATAATTATTCAAGTCTATTGATTTGTTAATCAATTGCTAGTGTCAATGTATCTTCAAAACCCTGTTTGACTGAAGAAATTTACCAAAATTTGGCATTTCAACACGGCAATCATCCGGATAAATGGATTTTGGAGCTGGAATTAATTAAAAATTTATATTTATTTTCTTAGTGTGGTTAACAAAACAGAGCTGCCAGGCTTATTTATATCAATAATTATTCAAATTTATTGATTTGTTGGTCAATTGCTAGTGTCAATGTATCTTCAAAATCCTGTTTGACTGAAGAAATTTACCAAAATTTGGCATTTCAACACGGCAATCTGCCTGATAAATGGATTTTGGAGCTGGAATTAATTCAAAATTTATATTTATTTTCATAATGTGGTTAACAAAACAGAGCTGCCAGGCTTATTTATATCAATAATTATTAAAGTTTATTGGTTTTTTAATCAATTGCTAGTGTCAATGTTACTTCAAAACCCTGTTTGACTGAAGAAATTTACCAAAATTTAACATTTCAACACGGCAATCTGCCTGATAAATGGATTTTGGAGGTGGAAATATACATAATTAAGAATTAATTCAAAATTTATATTTATTTTCTTAGTGTGGTTAACAAAACAGAGCTTCCAGGCTTATTTATATCAATGATTATTCAAGGTTATTGATTTGTTAATCAATTGCAAGTGTCAATGTTACTTCAAAACCCAGTTTGACTGAAGAAATTTAACAAAATTTGGCATTTCAACACGGCAATCTGCCAGATAAATGTATTTTGTAGCTGGAAATATTCATAATTCTTAAGAATTAATTCAAAATTTATATTTATTTTCTTAGTGTGGTTAACAAAACAGAGCTGCCAGGCTTATTTATATCAATAATTATTCAAGTTTATTGATTTGTTAATCAATTGCTAGTGTCAATGTTTCTTCAAAACCCTGTTTGACTGAAGAAATTTACCAAAATTTCGCATTTTAACACGGCAATCTGTCGGATAAATGGATTTTGGAGTTGGAAATATTCATAATTCTCAAGAATTAATTCAAAATTTATATTTATTTTCTTAGTGTGGTTAACAAAACAAAGCTGCAAGGCTTATTTATATCAATTATTATTCAAGTTTATTGATTTGTTGGTCAATTGCTAGTGTCAATGTATCTTCAAAATCCTGTTTAACTGAAGAAATTTACTAAAATTTGGCATTTCAACACGGCAATCTTCCAGATAAATGGATTTTGGAGCTTGAGTTAATTCAAAATTTATATTTATTTTCTTAGTGTGGTTAACAAAACAGAGCTGCCAGCCTTATTTATATCAATGATTATTCAAATTTATTGATTTGTTGGTCAATTGCTAGTGTCAATGTATCTTCAAAATCCTGTTTGACTGAAGAAATTTACCAAAATTTGGCATTTTAACACGGCAATCTCCCAGAAAAATGGATTTTGGAGCTGGAAATATTCATAATTCTTAAGAATTAATTCAAAATTTATATTTATTTTCTTAGTGTGGTTAACAAAACAGAGCTGCCAGGCTTATTTATATCAATAATTATTCAAGTTTATTGATTTGTTAATCAATTGCTAGTGTCAATGTTTCTTCAAAACCCTGTTTGACTGAAGAAATTTACCAAAATTTGGCATTTCAACACGGCAATCATCCGGATAAATGGATTTTGGAGCTGGAATTAATTAAAAATTTATATTTATTTTCTTAGTGTGGTTAACAAAACAGAGCTGCCAGGCTTATTTATATCAATAATTATTCAAATTTATTGATTTGTTGGTCAATTGCTAGTGTCAATGTATCTTCAAAATCCTGTTTGACTGAAGAAATTTACCAAAATTTGGCATTTCAACACGGCAATCTGCCTGATAAATGGATTTTGGAGCTGGAATTAATTCAAAATTTATATTTATTTTCATAATGTGGTTAACAAAACAGAGCTGCCAGGCTTATTTATATCAATAATTATTAAAGTTTATTGGTTTTTTAATCAATTGCTAGTGTCAATGTTACTTCAAAACCCTGTTTGACTGAAGAAATTTACCAAAATTTAACATTTCAACACGGCAATCTGCCTGATAAATGGATTTTGGAGGTGGAAATATACATAATTAAGAATTAATTCAAAATTTATATTTATTTTCTTAGTGTGGTTAACAAAACAGAGCTTCCAGGCTTATTTATATCAATGATTATTCAAGGTTATTGATTTGTTAATCAATTGCAAGTGTCAATGTTACTTCAAAACCCAGTTTGACTGAAGAAATTTAACAAAATTTGGCATTTCAACACGGCAATCTGCCAGATAAATGTATTTTGTAGCTGGAAATATTCATAATTCTTAAGAATTAATTCAAAATTTATATTTATTTTCTTAGTGTGGTTAACAAAACAGAGCTGCCAGGCTTATTTATATCAATAATTATTCAAGTTTATTGATTTGTTAATCAATTGCTAGTGTCAATGTTTCTTCAAAACCCTGTTTGACTGAAGAAATTTACCAAAATTTCGCATTTTAACACGGCAATCTGTCGGATAAATGGATTTTGGAGTTGGAAATATTCATAATTCTCAAGAATTAATTCAAAATTTATATTTATTTTCTTAGTGTGGTTAACAAAACAAAGCTGCAAGGCTTATTTATATCAATTATTATTCAAGTTTATTGATTTGTTGGTCAATTGCTAGTGTCAATGTATCTTCAAAATCCTGTTTGACTGAAGAAATTTACTAAAATTTGGCATTTCAACACGGCAATCTTCCAGATAAATGGATTTTGGAGCTTGAGTTAATTCAAAATTTATATTTATTTTCTTAGTGTGGTTAACAAAACAGAGCTGCCAGCCTTATTTATATCAATGATTATTCAAATTTATTGATTTGTTGGTCAATTGCTAGTGTCAATGTATCTTCAAAATCCTGTTTGACTGAAGAAATTTACCAAAATTTGGCATTTTAACACGGCAATCTCCCAGAAAAATGGATTTTGGAGCTGGAAATATTCATAATTCTTAAGAATTAATTCAAAATTTATATTTATTTTCTTAGTGTGGTTAACAAAACAGAGCTGCCAGGCTTATTTATATCAATAATTATTCAAGTTTATTGATTTGTTAATCAATTGCTAGTGTCAATGTTTCTTCAAAACCCTGTTTGACTGAAGAAATTTACCAAAATTTCGCATTTTAACACGGCAATCTGTCGGATAAATGGATTTTGGAGCTGGAATTAATTCAAAATTTATATTTATTTTCTTAGTGTGGTTAACAAAACAGAGCTGCCAGGCTTATTTATATCAATAATTATTCAAGTTTATTGATTGTTAATCAATTGCTAGTGCCAATGTTGCTTCAAAACCCTGTTTGACTGTAGAAATTTACCAAAATTTGGCATTTCAACACGGCAATCTGCCAGATAAATGGATTTTGGAGCTGGAAATATTCATAATTCTCAAGAATTAATTCAAAATTTATATTTATTTTCTTAGTGTGGTTAACAAAACAAAGCAGCAAGGCTTATTTATATCAATTATTATTCAAGTTTATTGATTTGTTAATCAATTGCTAGTGTCAATGTATCTTCAAAATCCTGTTTGACTGAAGAAATTTACTAAAATTTGGCATTTCAAAACGGCAATCTTCCAGATAAATGGATTTTGGAGCTTGAATTAATTCAAAATTTATATTTATTTTCTTAGTGTGGTTAACAAAACAGAGCTGCCAGCCTTATTTATATCAATAATTATTCAAGTTTATTGATTTGTTAATCAATTGCTAGTGTCATAGTATCATCAAAACCCTGTTTGACTGAAGAAATTTACCAAAATTTGGCATTTCAACACGGCAATCTGCCAGATAAATGTATTTTGGAGCTGGAAATATTCATAATTTTTAAGAATTAATTCAAAATTTATATTTATTTTCTAAGTGTGGTTAACAAAACAGAGCTGCCAGGCTTATTTATATCAATTATTATTCAAGTTTATTGATTTGTTAATCAATTGCTATTGTCAATGTATCTTCAAAATCCTGTTTGACTGAAGAAATTTACTAAAATTTGGCATTTCAACACGGCAATCTTCCAGATAAATGGATTTTGGAGCTTGAATTAATTCAAAATTTATATTTATTTTCTTAGTGTGGTTAACAAAACAGAGCTGCCAGCCTTATTTATATCAATGATTATTCAAATTTATTGATTTGTTGGTCAATTGCTAGTGTCAATGTATCTTCAAAATCCTGTTTGACTGAAGAAATTTACCAAAATTTGGCATTTTAACACGGCAATCTCCCAGAAAAATGGATTTTGGAGCTGAAATATTCAAAATTCTTAAGAATTAATTCAAAATTTATATTTATTTTCTTAGTGTGGTTAACAAAACAGAGCTGCCAGGCTTATTTATATCAATAATTATTCAAGTCTATTGATTTGTTAATCAATTGCTAGTGTCAATGTATCTTCAAAACCCTGTTTGACTGAAGAAATTTACCAAAATTTGGCATTTCAACACGGCAATCATCCGGATAAATGGATTTTGGAGCTGGAATTAATTAAAAATTTATATTTATTTTCTTAGTGTGGTTAACAAAACAGAGCTGCCAGGCTTATTTATATCAATAATTATTCAAATTTATTGATTTGTTGGTCAATTGCTAGTGTCAATGTATCTTCAAAATCCTGTTTGACTGAAGAAATTTACCAAAATTTGGCATTTCAACACGGCAATCTGCCTGATAAATGGATTTTGGAGCTGGAATTAATTCAAAATTTATATTTATTTTCATAATGTGGTTAACAAAACAGAGCTGCCAGGCTTATTTATATCAATAATTATTAAAGTTTATTGGTTTTTTAATCAATTGCTAGTGTCAATGTTACTTCAAAACCCTGTTTGACTGAAGAAATTTACCAAAATTTAACATTTCAACACGGCAATCTGCCTGATAAATGGATTTTGGAGGTGGAAATATACATAATTAAGAATTAATTCAAAATTTATATTTATTTTCTTAGTGTGGTTAACAAAACAGAGCTGCCAGCCTTATTTATATCAATGATTATTCAAATTTATTGATTTGTTGGTCAATTGCTAGTGTCAATGTATCTTCAAAATCCTGTTTGACTGAAGAAATTTACCAAAATTTGGCATTTTAACACGGCAATCTCCCAGAAAAATGGATTTTGGAGCTGGAAATATTCAAAATTCTTAAGAATTAATTCAAAATTTATATTTATTTTCTTAGTGTGGTTAACAAAACAGAGCTGCCAGGCTTATTTATATCAATAATTATTCAAGTCTATTGATTTGTTAATCAATTGCTAGTGTCAATGTATCTTCAAAACCCTGTTTGACTGAAGAAATTTACCAAAATTTGGCATTTCAACACGGCAATCATCCGGATAAATGGATTTTGGAGCTGGAATTAATTAAAAATTTATATTTATTTTCTTAGTGTGGTTAACAAAACAGAGCTGCCAGGCTTATTTATATCAATAATTATTCAAATTTATTGATTTGTTGGTCAATTGCTAGTGTCAATGTATCTTCAAAATCCTGTTTGACTGAAGAAATTTACCAAAATTTGGCATTTCAACACGGCAATCTGCCTGATAAATGGATTTTGGAGCTGGAATTAATTCAAAATTTATATTTATTTTCATAATGTGGTTAACAAAACAGAGCTGCCAGGCTTATTTATATCAATAATTATTAAAGTTTATTGGTTTTTTAATCAATTGCTAGTGTCAATGTTACTTCAAAACCCTGTTTGACTGAAGAAATTTACCAAAATTTAACATTTCAACACGGCAATCTGCCTGATAAATGGATTTTGGAGGTGGAAATATACATAATTAAGAATTAATTCAAAATTTATATTTATTTTCTTAGTGTGGTTAACAAAACAGAGCTTCCAGGCTTATTTATATCAATGATTATTCAAGTTTATTGATTTGTTAATCAATTGCAAGTGTCAATGTTACTTCAAAACCCAGTTTGAATGAAGAAATTTAACAAAATTTGGCATTTCAACACGGCAATCTGCCAGATAAATGTATTTTGTAGCTGGAAATATTCATAATTCTTAAGAATTAATTCAAAATTTATATTTATTTTCTTAGTGTGGTTAACAAAACAGAGCTGCCAGGCTTATTTATATCAATAATTATTCAAGTTTATTGATTGTAAATCAATTGCTAGTGCCAATGTTGCTTCAAAACCCTGTTTGACTGAAGAAATTTACCAAAATTTGGCATTTCAACACGGCAATCTGCCAGATAAATGGATTTTGGAGTTGGAAATATTCATAATTCTCAAGAATTAATTCAAAATTTATATTTATTTTCTTAGTGTGGTTAACAAAACAAAGCTGCAAGGCTTATTTATATCAATTATTATTCAAGTTTATTGATTTGTTAATCAATTGCTAGTGTCAATGTATCTTCAAAACCCTGTTTGACTGAAGAAATTTACCAAAATTTGGCATTTCAACACGGCAATCATCCGGATAAATGGATTTTGGAGCTGGAATTAATTCAAAATTTATATTTATTTTCATAATGTGGTTAACAAAACAGAGCTGCCAGGCTTATTTATATCAATAATTATTCAAGTTTATTGGTTTTTTAATCAATTGCTAGTGTCAATGTTACTTCAAAACCCTGTTTGACTGAAGAAATTTACCAAAATTTAACATTTCAACACGGCAATCTGCCTGATAAATGGATTTTGGAGGTGGAAATATACATAATTAAGAATTAATTCAAAATTTATATTTATTTTCTTAGTGTGGTTAACAAAACAGAGCTTCCAGGCTTATTTATATCAATGATTATTCAAGTTTATTGATTTGTTAATCAATTGCAAGTGTCAATGTTACTTCAAAACCCAGTTTGACTGAAGAAATTTAACAAAATTTGGCATTTCAACAAGGCAATCTGCCAGATAAATGGATTTTGGAGCTGGAAATATTCATAATTCTTAAGAATTAATTCAAAATTTATATTTATTTTCTTAGTGTGGTTAACAAAACAGAGCTGCCAGGCTTATTTATATCAATGATTATTCAAGTCTATTGATTTGTTAATCAATTGCTAGTGTCAATGTATCTTCAAAACCCTGTTTGACTGAAGAAATTTACCATAATTTGGCATTTCAACACGGCAATCTTACAGATATATGGATTTTTAAGCTGGAATTAATTCAAAATCTATATTTATTTTCTTAGTGTGGTTAACAAAACAGAGCTGCCAGGCTTATTTATATCAATTATTATTCAAGTTTATTGATTTGTTAATCAATTGCTAGTGTCAATGTTTCTTCAAAATCCTGTTTGACTGAAGAAATTTACCAAAATTCGGCATTTCAACACGGCAATCTGCCAGATAAATGTATTTTGTAGCTGGAAATATTCATAATTCTTAAGAATTAATTCAAAATTTATATTTATTTTCTTAGTGTGGTTAACAAAACAGAGCTGCCAGGCTTATTTCTATCAATAATGATTCAAGTTTATTGATTTGTTAATCAATTGCTAGTGTCAATGTATCTTCAAAACCCTGTTTGACTGAAGAAATTTACCAAAATTAGGCATTTCAACACGGCAATCTGCCAGATAAATGGATTTTGGAGCTGGAATTAATTCAAAATTTATATTTATTTTCTTAGTGTGGTTAACAAAACAGAGCTGCCAGGCTTATTTATATCAATGATTATTCAAGTCTATTGATTTGTTAATCAATTGCTAGTGTCAATGTATCTTCAAAACCCTGTTTGACTGAAGAAATTTACCATAATTTGGCATTTCAACACGGCAATCTTACAGATATATGGATTTTTAAGCTGGAATTAATTCAAAATCTATATTTATTTTCTTAGTGTGGTTAACAAAACAGAGCTGCCAGGCTTATTTATATCAATTATTATTCAAGTTTATTGATTTGTTAATCAATTGCTAGTGTCAATGTTTCTTCAAAATCCTGTTTGACTGAAGAAATTTACCAAAATTCGGCATTTCAACACGGCAATCTGCCAGATAAATGGATATTGGAGCTGGAATTATTTCAAAATCTATATTTATTTTCTTAGTGTGGTTAACAAAACAGAGCTGCCAGGCTTATTTCTATCAATAATGATTCAAGTTTATTGATTTGTTAATCAATTGCTAGTGTCAATGTTACTTCAAAACCCTGTTTGACTGAAGAAATTTACCAAAATTTAACATTTCAACACGGCAATCTGCCTGATAAATGGATTTTGGAGGTGGAAATATACATAATTAAGAATTAATTCAAAATTTATATTTATTTTCTTAGTGTGGTTAACAAAACAGAGCTTCCAGGCTTATTTATATCAATGATTATTCAAGGTTATTGATTTGTTAATCAATTGCAAGTGTCAATGTTACTTCAAAACCCAGTTTGACTGAAGAAATTTAACAAAATTTGGCATTTCAACACGGCAATCTGCCAGATAAATGTATTTTGTAGCTGGAAATATTCATAATTCTTAAGAATTAATTCAAAATTTATATTTATTTTCTTAGTGTGGTTAACAAAACAGAGCTGCCAGGCTTATTTATATCAATAATTATTCAAGTTTATTGATTTGTTAATCAATTGCTAGTGTCAATGTTTCTTCAAAACCCTGTTTGACTGAAGAAATTTACCAAAATTTCGCATTTTAACACGGCAATCTGTCGGATAAATGGATTTTGGAGTTGGAAATATTCATAATTCTCAAGAATTAATTCAAAATTTATATTTATTTTCTTAGTGTGGTTAACAAAACAAAGCTGCAAGGCTTATTTATATCAATTATTATTCAAGTTTATTGATTTGTTGGTCAATTGCTAGTGTCAATGTATCTTCAAAATCCTGTTTGACTGAAGAAATTTACTAAAATTTGGCATTTCAACACGGCAATCTTCCAGATAAATGGATTTTGGAGCTTGAGTTAATTCAAAATTTATATTTATTTTCTTAGTGTGGTTAACAAAACAGAGCTGCCAGCCTTATTTATATCAATGATTATTCAAATTTATTGATTTGTTGGTCAATTGCTAGTGTCAATGTATCTTCAAAATCCTGTTTGACTGAAGAAATTTACCAAAATTTGGCATTTTAACACTGCAATCTCCCAGAAAAATGGATTTTGGAGCTGGAAATATTCAAAATTCTTAAGAATTAATTCAAAATTTATATTTATTTTCTTAGTGTGGTTAACAAAACAGAGCTGCCAGGCTTATTTATATCAATAATTATTCAAGTTTATTGATTTGTTAATCAATTGCTAGTGTCAATGTTTCTTCAAAACCCTGTTTGACTGAAGAAATTTACCAAAATTTCGCATTTTAACACGGCAATCTGTCGGATAAATGGATTTTGGAGCTGGAATTAATTCAAAATTTATATTTATTTTCTTAGTGTGGTTAACAAAACAGAGCTGCCAGGCTTATTTATATCAATAATTATTCAAGTTTATTGATTGTTAATCAATTGCTAGTGCCAATGTTGCTTCAAAACCCTGTTTGACTGTAGAAATTTACCAAAATTTGGCATTTCAACACGGCAATCTGCCAGATAAATGGATTTTGGAGCTGGAAATATTCATAATTCTCAAGAATTAATTCAAAATTTATATTTATTTTCTTAGTGTGGTTAACAAAACAAAGCAGCAAGGCTTATTTATATCAATTATTATTCAAGTTTATTGATTTGTTAATCAATTGCTAGTGTCAATGTATCTTCAAAATCCTGTTTGACTGAAGAAATTTACTAAAATTTGGCATTTCAAAACGGCAATCTTCCAGATAAATGGATTTTGGAGCTTGAATTAATTCAAAATTTATATTTATTTTCTTAGTGTGGTTAACAAAACAGAGCTGCCAGCCTTATTTATATCAATAATTATTCAAGTTTATTGATTTGTTAATCAATTGCTAGTGTCATAGTATCATCAAAACCCTGTTTGACTGAAGAAATTTACCAAAATTTGGCATTTCAACACGGCAATCTGCCAGATAAATGTATTTTGGAGCTGGAAATATTCATAATTTTTAAGAATTAATTCAAAATTTATATTTATTTTCTTAGTGTGGTTAACAAAACAGAGCTACCAGGCTTATTTATATCAATAATTATTCAAGTCTATTGATTTGTTAATCAATTGCTAGTGTCAATGTATCTTCAAAACCCTGTTTGACTGAAGAAATTTACCAAAATTTGGCATTTCAACACGGCAATCATCCGGATAAATGGATTTTGGAGCTGGAATTAATTAAAAATTTATATTTATTTTCTTAGTGTGGTTAACAAAACAGAGCTGCCAGGCTTATTTATATCAATAATTATTCAAATTTATTGATTTGTTGGTCAATTGCTAGTGTCAATGTATCTTCAAAATCCTGTTTGACTGAAGAAATTTACCAAAATTTGGCATTTCAACACGGCAATCTGCCTGATAAATGGATTTTGGAGCTGGAATTAATTCCAAATTTATATTTATTTTCATAATGTGGTTAACAAAACAGAGCTGCCAGGCTTATTTATATCAATAATTATTAAAGTTTATTGGTTTTTTAATCAATTGCTAGTGTCAATGTTACTTCAAAACCCTGTTTGACTGAAGAAATTTACCAAAATTTAACATTTCAACACGGCAATCTGCCTGATAAATGGATTTTGGAGGTGGAAATATACATAATTAAGAATTAATTCAAAATTTATATTTATTTTCTTAGTGTGGTTAACAAAACAGAGCTTCCAGGCTTATTTATATCAATGATTATTCAAGTTTATTGATTTGTTAATCAATTGCAAGTGTCAATGTTACTTCAAAACCCAGTTTGAATGAAGAAATTTAACAAAATTTGGCATTTCAACACGGCAATCTGCCAGATAAATGTATTTTGTAGCTGGAAATATTCATAATTCTTAAGAATTAATTCAAAATTTATATTTATTTTCTTAGTGTGGTTAACAAAACAGAGCTGCCAGGCTTATTTATATCAATAATTATTCAAGTTTATTGATTGTAAATCAATTGCTAGTGCCAATGTTGCTTCAAAACCCTGTTTGACTGAAGAAATTTACCAAAATTTGGCATTTCAACACGGCAATCTGCCAGATAAATGGATTTTGGAGTTGGAAATATTCATAATTCTCAAGAATTAATTCAAAATTTATATTTATTTTCTTAGTGTGGTTAACAAAACAAAGCTGCAAGGCTTATTTATATCAATTATTATTCAAGTTTATTGATTTGTTAATCAATTGCTAGTGTCAATGAATCTTCAAAACCCTGTTTGACTGAAGAAATTTACCAAAATTTGGCATTTCAACACGGCAATCATCCGGATAAATGGATTTTGGAGCTGGAATTAATTCAAAATCTATATTTATTTTCTTAGTGTGGTTAACAAAACAGAGCTGCCAGGCTTATTTCTATCAATAATGATTCAAGTTTATTGATTTGTTAATCAATTGCTAGTGTCAATGTTGCTTCAAAACCCTGTTTGACTGAAGAAATTTACCAAAATTTGGCATTTCAACACGGCAATCTGCCAGATAAATGGATTTTGGAGCTGGAATTATTTCAAAATCTATATTTATTTTCTTAGTGTGGTTAACAAAACAGAGCTGCCAGGCTTATTTCTATCAATAATGATTCAAGTTTATTGATTTGTTAATCAATTGCTAGTGTCAATGTTACTTCAAAACCCTGTTTGACTGAAGAAATTTACCAAAATTTAACATTTCAACACGGCAATCTGCCTGATAAATGGATTTTGGAGGTGGAAATATACATAATTAAGAATTAATTCAAAATTTATATTTATTTTCTTAGTGTGGTTAACAAAACAGAGCTTCCAGGCTTATTTATATCAATGATTATTCAAGTTTATTGATTTGTTAATCAATTGCAAGTGTCAATGTTACTTCAAAACCCAGTTTTATTGAAGAAATTTAACAAAATTTGGCATTTCAACACGGCAATCTGCCAGATAAATGTATTTTGTAGCTGGAAATATTCATAATTCTTAAGAATTAATTCAAAATTTATATTTATTTTCTTAGTGTGGTTAACAAAACAGAGCTGCCAGGCTTATTTATATCAATAATTATTCAAGTTTATTGATTTGTTAATCAATTGCTAGTGTCAATGTTTCTTCAAAACCCTGTTTGACTGAAGAAATTTACCAAAATTTCGCATTTTAACACGGCAATCTGTCGGATAAATGGATTTTGGAGCTGGAATTAATTCAAAATTTATATTTATTTTCTTAGTGTGGTTAACAAAACAGAGCTGCCAGGCTTATTTATATCAATAATTATTCAAGTTTATTGATTGTTAATCAATTGCTAGTGCCAATGTTGCTTCAAAACCCTGTTTGACTGAAGAAATTTACCAAAATTTGGCATTTCAACACGGCAATCTGCCAGATAAATGGATTTTGGAGTTGGAAATATTCATAATTCTCAAGAATTAATTCAAAATTTATATTTATTTTCTTAGTGTGGTTAACAAAACAAAGCTGCAAGGCTTATTTATATCAATTATTATTCAAGTTTATTGATTTGTTAATCAATTGCTAGTGTCAATGTTTCTTCAAAATCCTGTTTGACTGAAGAAATTTACCAAAATTCGGCATTTCAACACGGCAATCTGCCAGATAAATGGATATTGGAGCTGGAATTATTTCAAAATCTATATTTATTTTCTTAGTGTGGTTAACAAAACAGAGCTGCCAGGCTTATTTCTATCAATAATGATTCAAGTTTATTGATTTGTTAATCAATTGCTAGTGTCAATGTTACTTCAAAACCCTGTTTGACTGAAGAAATTTACCAAAATTTAACATTTCAACACGGCAATCTGCCTGATAAATGGATTTTGGAGGTGGAAATATACATAATTAAGAATTAATTCAAAATTTATATTTATTTTCTTAGTGTGGTTAACAAAACAGAGCTTCCAGGCTTATTTATATCAATGATTATTCCAGTTTATTGATTTGTTAATCAATTGCAAGTGTCAATGTTACTTCAAAACCCAGTTTGACTGAAGAAATTTAACAAAATTTGGCATTTCAACACGGCAATCTGCCAGATAAATGTATTTTGTAGCTGGAAATATTCATAATTCTTAAGAATTAATTCAAAATTTATATTTATTTTCTTAGTGTGGTTAACAAAACAGAGCTGCCAGGTTTATTTATATCAATAATTATTCAAGTTTATTGATTTGTTAATCAATTGCTAGTGTCAATGTTTCTTCAAAACCCTGTTTGACTGAAGAAATTTACCAAAATTTCGCATTTTAACACGGCAATCTGTCGGATAAATGGATTTTGGAGCTGTAATTAATTCAAAATTTTAATTTATTTTCTTAGTGTGGTTAACAAAACAGAGCTGCCAGGCTTATTTATATCAATAATTATTCAAGTTTATTGATTGTTAATCAATTGCTAGTGCCAATGTTGCTTCAAAACCCTGTTTGACTGAAGAAATTTACCAAAATTTGGCATTTCAACACGGCAATCTGCCAGATAAATGGATTTTGGAGTTAGAAATATTCATAATTCTCAAGAATTAATTCAAAATTTATATTTATTTTCTTAGTGTGGTTAACAAAACAAAGCTGCAAGGCTTATTTATATCAATTATTATTCAAGTTTATTGATTTGTTGGTCAATTGCTAGTGTCAATGTATCTTCAAAATCCTGTTTGACTGAAGAAATTTACTAAAATTTGGCATTTCAACACGGCAATCTTCCAGATAAATGGATTTTGGAGCTTGAGTTAATTCAAAATTTATATTTATTTTCTTAGTGTGGTTAACAAAACAGAGCTGCCAGCCTTATTTATATCAATTATTATTCAAGTTTATTGATTTGTTAATCAATTGCTAGTGTCAATGTTTCTTCAAAATCCTGTTTGACTGAAGAAATTTACCAAAATTCGGCATTTCAACACGGCAATCTGCCAGATAAATGGATATTGGAGCTGGAATTATTTCAAAATCTATATTTATTTTCTTAGTGTGGTTAACAAAACAGAGCTGCCAGGCTTATTTCTATCAATAATGATTCAAGTTTATTGATTTGTTAATCAATTGCTAGTGTCAATGTTACTTCAAAACCCTGTTTGACTGAAGAAATTTACCAAAATTTAACATTTCAACACGGCAATCTGCCTGATAAATGGATTTTGGAGGTGGAAATATACATAATTAAGAATTAATTCAAAATTTATATTTATTTTCTTAGTGTGGTTAACAAAACAGAGCTTCCAGGCTTATTTATATCAATGATTATTCAAGGTTATTGATTTGTTAATCAATTGCAAGTGTCAATGTTACTTCAAAACCCAGTTTGACTGAAGAAATTTAACAAAATTTGGCATTTCAACACGGCAATCTGCCAGATAAATGTATTTTGTAGCTGGAAATATTCATAATTCTTAAGAATTAATTCAAAATTTATATTTATTTTCTTAGTGTGGTTAACTAAACAGAGCTGCCAGGCTTATTTATATCAATAATTATTCAAGTTTATTGATTTGTTAATCAATTGCTAGTGTCAATGTTTCTTCAAAACCCTGTTTGACTGAAGAAATTTACCAAAATTTCGCATTTTAACACGGCAATCTGTCGGATAAATGGATTTTGGAGTTGGAAATATTCATAATTCTCAAGAATTAATTCAAAATTTATATTTATTTTCTTAGTGTGGTTAACAAAACAAAGCTGCAAGGCTTATTTATATCAATTATTATTCAAGTTTATTGATTTGTTGGTCAATTGCTAGTGTCAATGTATCTTCAAAATCCTGTTTGACTGAAGAAATTTACTAAAATTTGGCATTTCAACACGGCAATCTTCCAGATAAATGGATTTTGGAGCTTGAGTTAATTCAAAATTTATATTTATTTTCTTAGTGTGGTTAACAAAACAGAGCTGCCAGCCTTATTTATATCAATGATTATTCAAATTTATTGATTTGTTGGTCAATTGCTAGTGTCAATGTATCTTCAAAATCCTGTTTGACTGAAGAAATTTACCAAAATTTGGCATTTTAACACGGCAATCTCCCAGAAAAATGGATTTTGGAGCTGGAAATATTCAAAATTCTTAAGAATTAATTCAAAATTTATATTTATTTTCTTAGTGTGGTTAACAAAACAGAGCTGCCAGGCTTATTTATATCAATAATTATTCAAGTTTATTGATTTGTTAATCAATTGCTAGTGTCAATGTTTCTTCAAAACCCTGTTTGACTGAAGAAATTTACCAAAATTTCGCATTTTAACACGGCAATCTGTCGGATAAATGGATTTTGGAGCTGGAATTAATTCAAAATTTATATTTATTTTCTTAGTGTGGTTAACAAAACAGAGCTGCCAGGCTTATTTATATCAATAATTATTCAAGTTTATTGATTGTTAATCAATTGCTAGTGCCAATGTTGCTTCAAAACCCTGTTTGACTGTAGAAATTTACCAAAATTTAGCATTTCAACACGGCAATCTGCCAGATAAATGGATTTTGGAGCTGGAAATATTCATAATTCTCAAGAATTAATTCAAAATTTATATTTATTTTCTTAGTGTGGTTAACAAAACAAAGCTGCAAGGCTTATTTATATCAATTATTATTCAAGTTTATTGATTTGTTAATCAATTGCTAGTGTCAATGTATCTTCAAAATCCTGTTTGACTGAAGAAATTTACTAAAATTTGGCATTTCAAAACGGCAATCTTCCAGATAAATGGATTTTGGAGCTTGAATTAATTCAAAATTTATATTTATTTTCTTAGTGTGGTTAACAAAACAGAGCTGCCAGCCTTATTTATATCAATAATTATTCAAGTTTATTGATTTGTTAATCAATTGCTAGTGTCATAGTATCATCAAAACCCTGTTTGACTGAAGAAATTTACCAAAATTTAGCATTTCAACACGGCAATCTGCCAGATAAATGTATTTTGGAGCTGGAAATATTCATAATTTTTAAGAATTAATTCAAAATTTATATTTATTTTCTTAGTGTGGTTAACAAAACAGAGCTGCCAGGCTTATTTATATCAATTATTATTCAAGTTTATTGATTTGTTAATCAATTGCTATTGTCAATGTATCTTCAAAATCCTGTTTGACTGAAGAAATTTACTAAAATTTGGCATTTCAACACGGCAATCTTCCAGATAAATGGATTTTGGAGCTTGAATTAATTCAAAATTTATATTTATTTTCTTAGTGTGGTTAACAAAACAGAGCTGCCAGCCTTATTTATATCAATGATTAATCAAATTTATTGATTTGTTGGTCAATTGCTAGTGTCAATGTATCTTCAAAATCCTGTTTGACTGAAGAAATTTACCAAAATTTGGCATTTTAACACGGCAATCTCCCAGAAAAATGGATTTTGGAGCTGGAAATATTCAAAATTCTTAAGAATTAATTCAAAATTTATATTTACTTTCTTAGTGTGGTTAACAAAACAGAGCTGCCAGGCTTATTTATATCAATTATTATTCAAGTCTATTGATTTGTTAATCAATTGCTAGTGTCAATGTATCTTCAAAACCCTGTTTGACTGAAGAAATTTACCAAAATTTGGCATTTCAACACGGCAATCATCCGGATAAATGGATTTTGGAGCTGGAATTAATTAAAAATTTATATTTATTTTCTTAGTGTGGTTAACAAAACAGAGCTGCCAGGCTTATTTATATCAATAATTATTCAAGTTTATTGATTTGTTAATCAATTGCTAGTGTCAATGAATCTTCAAAACCCTGTTTGACTGAAGAAATTTACCAAAATTCGGCATTTCAACACGGTAATCTGCCATATAAATGGATTTTGGAGCTGGAATTAATTCAAAATTTATATTTATTTTCATAATGTGGTTAACAAAACAGAGCTGCCAGGCTTATTTATATCAATAATTATTAAAGTTTATTGGTTTTTTAATCAATTGCTAGTGTCAATGTTACTTCAAAACCCTGTTTGACTGAAGAAATTTACCAAAATTTAACATTTCAACACGGCAATCTGCCTGATAAATGGATTTTGGAGGTGGAAATATACATAATTAAGAATTAATTCAAAATTTATATTTATTTTCTTAGTGTGGTTAACAAAACAGAGCTTCCAGGCTTATTTATATCAATGATTATTCAAGTTTATTGATTTGTTAATCAATTGCAAGTGTCAATGTTACTTCAAAACCCAGTTTGAATGAAGAAATTTAACAAAATTTGGCATTTCAACACGGCAATCTGCCAGATAAATGTATTTTGTAGCTGGAAATATTCATAATTCTTAAGAATTAATTCAAAATTTATATTTATTTTCTTAGTGTGGTTAACAAAACAGAGCTGCCAGGCTTATTTATATCAATAATTATTCAAGTTTATTGATTGTTAATCAATTGCTAGTGCCAATGTTGCTTCAAAACCCTGTTTGACTGAAGAAATTTACCAAAATTTGGCATTTCAACACGGCAATCTGCCAGATAAATGGATTTTGGAGTTGGAAATATTCATAATTCTCAAGAATTAATTCAAAATTTATATTTATTTTCTTAGTGTGGTTAACAAAACAAAGCTGCAAGGCTTATTTATATCAATTATTATTCAAGTTTATTGATTTGTTAATCAATTGCTAGTGTCAATGTTTCTTCAAAATCCTGTTTGACTGAAGAAATTTACCAAAATTCGGCATTTCAACACGGCAATCTGCCAGATAAATGGATATTGGAGCTGGAATTATTTCAAAATCTATATTTATTTTCTTAGTGTGGTTAACAAAACAGAGCTGCCAGGCTTATTTCTATCAATAATGATTCAAGTTTATTGATTTGTTAATCAATTGCTAGTGTCAATGTTACTTCAAAACCCTGTTTGACTGAAGAAATTTACCAAAATTTAACATTTCAACACGGCAATCTGCCTGATAAATGGATTTTGGAGGTGGAAATATACATAATTAAGAATTAATTCAAAATTTATATTTATTTTCTTAGTGTGGTTAACAAAACAGAGCTGCCAGGCTTATTTCTATCAATAATGATTCAAGTTTATTGATTTGTAAATCAATTGCTAGTGTCAATGTTACTTCAAAACCCTGTTTGACTGAAGAAATTTACCAAAATTTAACATTTCAACACGGCAATCTGCCTGATAAATGGATTTTGGAGGTGGAAATATACATAATTAAGAATTAATTCAAAATTTATATTTATTTTCTTAGTGTGGTTAACAAAACAGAGCTTCCAGGCTTATTTATATCAATGATTATTCAAGTTTATTGATTTGTTAATCAATTGCAAGTGTCAATGCTACTTCAAAACCCAGTTTGACTGAAGAAATTTAACAAAATTTGGCATTTCAACACGGCAATCTGCCAGATAAATGTATTTTGTAGCTGGAAATATTCATAATTCTTAAGAATTAATTCAAAATTTATATTTATTTTCTTAGTGTGGTTAACAAAACAGAGCTGCCAGGCTTATTTATATCAATAATTATTCAAGTTTATTGATTTGTTAATCAATTGCTAGTGTCAATGTTTCTTCAAAACCCTGTTTGACTGAAGAAATTTACCAAAATTTCGCATTTTAACACGGCAATCTGTCGGATAAATGGATTTTGGAGCTGGAATTAATTCAAAATTTAAATTTATTTTCTTAGTGTGGTTAACAAAACAGAGCTGCCAGGCTTATTTATATCAATAATTATTCAAGTTTATTGATTGTTAATCAATTGCTAGTGCCAATGTTGCTTCAAAACCCTGTTTGACTGAAGAAATTTACCAAAATTTGGCATTTCAACACGGCAATCTGCCAGATAAATGGATTTTGGAGTTGGAAATATTCATAATTCTCAAGAATTAATTCAAAATTTATATTTATTTTCTTAGTGTGGTTAACAAAACAAAGCTGCAAGGCTTATTTTTATCAATTATTATTCAAGTTTATTGATTTGTTAATCAATTGCTAGTGTCAATGTTTCTTCAAAATCCTGTTTGACTGAAGAAATTTACCAAAATTCGGCATTTCAACACGGCAATCTGCCAGATAAATGGATATTGGAGCTGGAATTAATTCAAAATCTATATTTATTTTCTTAGTGTGGTTAACAAAACAGATATGCCAGGCTTATTTCTATCAATAATGATTCAAGTTTATTGATTTGTTAATCAATTGCTAGTGTCAATGTTTCTTCAAAATCCTGTTTGACTGAAGAAATTTACCAAAATTCGGCATTTCAACACGGCAATCTGCCAGATAAATGGATATTGGAGCTGGAATTATTTCAAAATCTATATTTATTTTCTTAGTGTGGTTAACAAAACAGAGCTGCCAGGCTTATTTCTATCAATAATGATTCAAGTTTATTGATTTGTTAATCAATTGCTAGTGTCAATGTTTCTTCAAAACCCTGTTTGACTGAAGAAATTTACCAAAATTTCGCATTTTAACACGGCAATCTGTCGGATAAATGGATTTTGGAGCTGGAATTAATTCAAAATCTATATTTATTTTCTTAGTGTGGTTAACAAAACAGAGCTGCCAGGCTTATTTATATCAATAATTATTCAAGTTTATTGATTTGTTAATCAATTGCTAGTGTCAATGAATCTTCAAAACCCTGTTTGACTGAAGAAATTTACCAAAATTCGGCATTTCAACAAGGTAATCTGCCATATAAATGGATTTTGGAGCTGGAATTAATTCAAAATCTATATTTATTTTCTTAGTGTGGTTAACAAAACAGAGCTGCCAGGCTTATTTATATCAATAATTATTCAAATTTATTGATTTGTTGGTCAATTGCTAGTGTCAATGTATCTTCAAAATCCTGTTTGACTGAAGAAATTTACCAAAATTTGGCATTTTAACACGGCAATCTCCCAGAAAAATGGATTTTGGAGCTGGAAATATTCAAAATTCTTAAGAATTAATTCAAAATTTATATTTATTTTCTTAGTGTGGTTAACAAAACAGAGCTGCCAGGCTTATTTATATCAATAATTATTCAAGTCTATTGATTTGTTAATCAATTGCTAGTGTCAATGTATCTTCAAAACCCTGTTTGACTGAAGAAATTTACCAAAATTTGACATTTCAACACGGCAATCATCCGGATAAATGGATTTTGGAGCTGGAATTAATTCAAAATTTATATTTATTTTCTTAGTGTGGTTAACAAAACAGAGCTGCCAGGCTTATTTATATCAATAATTATTCAAATTTATTGATTTGTTGGTCAATTGCTAGTGTCAATGTATCTTCAAAATCCTGTTTGACTGAAGAAATTTACCAAAATTAGGCATTTCAACACGGCAATCTGTCGGATAAATGGATTTTGGAGCTGGAATTATTTCAAAATCTATATTTATTTTCTTAGTGTGGTTAACAAAACAGAGCTGCCAGGCTTATTTCTATCAATAATGATTCAAGTCTATTGATTTGTTAATCAATTGCTAGTGTCAATGTATCTTCAAAACCCTGTTTGACTGAAGAAATTTACCAAAATTTGGCATTTCAACACGGCAATCATCCGGATAAATGGATTTTGGAGCTGGAATTAATTCAAAATTTATATTTATTTTCTTAGTGTGGTTAACAAAACAGAGCTGCCAGGCTTATTTATATCAATAATTATTCAAATTTATTGATTTGTTGGTCAATTGCTAGTGTCAATGTATCTTCAAAATCCTGTTTGACTGAAGAAATTTACCAAAATTTGGCATTTCAACACGGCAATCTGCCAGATAAATGGATTTTGGAGCTGGAATTAATTCAAAATTTATATTTATTTTCATAATGTGGTTAACAAAACAGAGCTGCCAGGCTTATTTATATCAATAATTATTCAAGTTTATTGGTTTTTTAATCAATTGCTAGTGTCAATTTTACTTCAAAACCCTGTTTGACTGAAGAAATTTACCAAAATTTAACATTTCAACACGGCAATCTGCCTGATAAATGGATTTTGGAGGTGGAAATATACATAATTAAGAATTAATTCAAAATTTATATTTATTTTCTTAGTGTGGTTAACAAAACAGAGCTTCCAGGCTTATTTATATCAATGATTATTCAAGTTTATTGATTTGTTAATCAATTGCAAGTGTCAATGTTACTTCAAAACCCAGTTTGAATGAAGAAATTTAACAAAATTTGGCATTTCAACACGGCAATCTGCCAGATAAATGTATTTTGTAGCTGGAAATATTCATAATTCTTAAGAATTAATTCAAAATTTATATTTATTTTCTTAGTGTGGTTAACAAAACAGAGCTGCCAGGCTTATTTATATCAATAATTATTCAAGTTTATTGATTGTTAATCAATTGCTAGTGCCAATGTTGCTTCAAAACCCTGTTTGACTGAAGAAATTTACCAAAATTTGGCATTTCAACACGGCAATCTGCCAGATAAATGGATTTTGGAGTTGGAAATATTCATAATTCTCAAGAATTAATTCAAAATTTATATTTATTTTCTTAGTGTGGTTAACAAAACAAAGCTGCAAGGCTTATTTATATCAATTATTATTCAAGTTTATTGATTTGTTAATCAATTGCTAGTGTCAATGTTTCTTCAAAATCCTGTTTGACTGAAGAAATTTACCAAAATTCGGCATTTCAACACGGCAATCTGCCAGTTAAATGGATATTGGAGCTGGAATTATTTCAAAATCTATATTTATTTTCTTAGTGTGGTTAACAAAACAGAGCTGCCAGGCTTATTTCTATCAATAATGATTCAAGTTTATTGATTTGTTAATCAATTGCTAGTGTCAATGTTACTTCAAAACCCTGTTTGACTGAAGAAATTTACCAAAATTTAACATTTCAACACGGCAATCTGCCTGATAAATGGATTTTGGAGGTGGAAATATACATAATTAAGAATTAATTCAAAATTTATATTTATTTTCTTAGTGTGGTTAACAAAACAGAGCTGCCAGGCTTATTTCTATCAATAATGATTCAAGTTTATTGATTTGTAAATCAATTGCTAGTGTCAATGTTACTTCAAAACCCTGTTTGACTGAAGAAATTTACCAAAATTTAACATTTCAACACGGCAATCTGCCTGATAAATGGATTTTGGAGTTGGAAATATACATAATTAAGAATTAATTCAAAATTTATATTTATTTTCTTAGTGTGGTTAACAAAACAGAGCTTCCAGGCTTATTTATATCAATGATTATTCAAGTTTATTGATTTGTTAATCAATTGCAAGTGTCAATGTTACTTCAAAACCCAGTTTGACTGAAGAAATTTAACAAAATTTGGCATTTCAACACGGCAATCTGCCAGATAAATGTATTTTGTAGCTGGAAATATTCATAATTCTTAAGAATTAATTCAAAATTTATATTTATTTTCTTAGTGTGGTTAACAAAACAGAGCTGCCAGGCTTATTTATATCAATAATTATTCAAGTTTATTGATTTGTTAATCAATTGCTAGTGTCAATGTTTCTTCAAAACCCTGTTTGACTGAAGAAATTTACCAAAATTTCGCATTTTAACACGGCAATCTGTCGGATAAATGGATTTTGGAGCTGGAATTAATTCAAAATTTAAATTTATTTTCTTAGTGTGGTTAACAAAACAGAGCTGCCCGGCTTATTTATATCAATAATTAATCAAGTTTATTGATTGTTAATCAATTGCTAGTGCCAATGTTGCTTCAAAACCCTGTTTGACTGAAGAAATTTACCAAAATTTGGCATTTCAACACGGCAATCTGCCAGATAAATGGATTTTGGAGTTGGAAATATTCATAATTCTCAAGAATTAATTCAAAATTTATATTTATTTTCTTAGTGTGGTTAACAAAACAGAGCTGCCCGGCTTATTTATATCAATTATTATTCAAGTTTATTGATTTGTTAATCAATTGCTAGTGTCAATGTTTCTTCAAAATCCTGTTTGACTGAAGAAATTTACCAAAATTCGGCATTTCAACACGGCAATCTGCCAGATAAATGGATATTGGAGCTGGAATTAATTCAAAATCTATATTTATTTTCTTAGTGTGGTTAACAAAACAGATGTGCCAGGCTTATTTCTATCAATAATGATTCAAGTTTATTGATTTGTTAATCAATTGCTAGTGTCAATGTTTCTTCAAAATCCTGTTTGACTGAAGAAATTTACCAAAATTCGGCATTTCAACACGGCAATCTGCCAGATAAATGGATATTGGAACTGGAATTATTTCAAAATCTATATTTATTTTCTTAGTGTGGTTAACAAAACAGAGCTGCCAGGCTTATTTCTATCAATAATGATTCAAGTTTATTGATTTGTTAATCAATTGCTAGTGTCAATGTTTCTTCAAAACCCTGTTTGACTGAAGAAATTTACCAAAATTTCGCATTTTAACACGGCAATCTGTCGGATAAATGGATTTTGGAGCTGGAATTAATTCAAAATCTATATTTATTTTCTTAGTGTGGTTAACAAAACAGAGCTGCCAGGCTTATTTATATCAATAATTATTCAAATTTATTGATTTGTTGGTCAATTGCTAGTGTCAATGTATCTTCAAAATCCTGTTTGACTGAAGAAATTTACCAAAATTTGGCATTTCAACACGGCAATCTGCCAGATAAATGGATTTTGGAGCTGGAATTAATTCAAAATTTATATTTATTTTCATAATGTGGTTAACAAAACAGAGCTGCCAGGCTTATTTATATCAATAATTATTCAAGTTTATTGGTTTTTTAATCAATTGCTAGTGTCAATTTTACTTCAAAACCCTGTTTGACTGAAGAAATTTACCAAAATTTAACATTTCAACACGGCAATCTGCCTGATAAATGGATTTTGGAGGTGGAAATATACATAATTAAGAATTAATTCAAAATTTATATTTATTTTCTTAGTGTGGTTAACAAAACAGAGCTTCCAGGCTTATTTATATCAATGATTATTCAAGTTTATTGATTTGTTAATCAATTGCAAGTGTCAATGTTACTTCAAAACCCAGTTTGAATGAAGAAATTTAACAAAATTTGGCATTTCAACACGGCAATCTGCCAGATAAATGTATTTTGTAGCTGGAAATATTCATAATTCTTAAGAATTAATTCAAAATTTATATTTATTTTCTTAGTGTGGTTAACAAAACAGAGCTGCCAGGCTTATTTATATCAATAATTATTCAAGTTTATTGATTGTTAATCAATTGCTAGTGCCAATGTTGCTTCAAAACCCTGTTTGACTGAAGAAATTTACCAAAATTTGGCATTTCAACACGGCAATCTGCCAGATAAATGGATATTGGAGCTGGAATTATTTCAAAATCTATATTTATTTTCTTAGTGTGGTTAACAAAACAGAGCTGCCAGGCTTATTTCTATCAATAATGATTCAAGTTTATTGATTTGTTAATCAATTGCTAGTGTCAATGTTTCTTCAAAACCCTGTTTGACTGAAGAAATTTACCAAAATTTCGCATTTTAACACGGCAATCTGTCGGATAAATGGATTTTGGAGCTGGAATTAATTCAAAATCTATATTTATTTTCTTAGTGTGGTTAACAAAACAGAGCTGCCAGGCTTATTTATATCAATAATTATTCAAGTTTATTGATTTGTTAATCAATTGCTAGTGTCAATGAATCTTCAAAACCCTGTTTGACTGAAGAAATTTACCAAAATTCGGCATTTCAACACGGTAATCTGCCATATAAATGGATTTTGGAGCTGGAATTAATTCAAAATCTATATTTATTTTCTTAGTGTGGTTAACAAAACAGAGCTGCCAGGCTTATTTATATCAATAATTATTCAAGTTTATTGATTGTTAATCAATTGCTAGTGCCAATGTTGCTTCAAAACCCTGTTTGACTGTAGAAATTTACCAAAATTTGGCATTTCAACACGGCAATCTGCCAGATAAATGGATTTTGGAGCTGGAATTAATTCAAAATTTATATTTATTTTCTTAGTGTGGTTAACAAAACAGAGCTGCCAGGCTTATTTATATCAATAATTATTCAAGTCTATTGATTTGTTAATCAATTGCTAGTGTCAATGTATCTTCAAAACCCTGTTTGACTGAAGAAATTTACCAAAATTTGGCATTTCAACACGGCAATCATCCGGATAAATGGATTTTGGAGCTGGAATTAATTCAAAATTTATATTTATTTTCTTAGTGTGGTTAACAAAACAGAGCTGCCAGGCTTATTTATATCAATAATTATTCAAATTTATTGATTTGTTGGTCAATTGCTAGTGTCAATGTATCTTCAAAATCCTGTTTGACTGAAGAAATTTACCAAAATTAGGCATTTCAACACGGCAATCTGTCGGATAAATGGATTTTGGAGCTGGAATTAATTCAAAATTTATAATTATTTTCTTAGTGTGGTTAACAAAACAGAGCTGCCAGGCTTATTTCTATCAATAATGATTCAAGTTTATTGATTTGTTTATCAATTGCAAGTGTCAATGTTACTTCAAAACCCTGTTTTATTGAAGAAATTTAACAAAATTTGGCATTTCAACACGGCAATCTGCCAGATAAATGTATTTTGTAGCTGGTAATATTCATAATTCTTAAGAATTAATTCAAAATTTATATTTATTTTCTTAGTGTGGTTAACAAAACAGAGCTGCCAGGCTTATTTATATCAATAATTATTCAAGTTTATTGATTTGTTAATCAATTGCTAGTGTCAATGTTTCTTCAAAACCCTGTTTGACTGAAGAAATTTACCAAAATTTCGCATTTTAACACGGCAATCTGTCGGATAAATGGATTTTGGAGCTGGAATTAATTCAAAATTTATATTTATTTTCTTAGTGTGGTTAACAAAACAGAGCTGCCAGGCTTATTTATATCAATAATTATTCAAGTTTATTGATTGTTAATCAATTGCTAGTGCCAATGTTGCTTCAAAACCCTGTTTGACTGTAGAAATTTACCAAAATTTGGCATTTCAACACGGCAATCTGCCAGATAAATGGATTTTGGAGCTGGAAATATTCATAATTTTCAAGAATTAATTCAAAATTTATATTTATTTTCTTAGTGTGGTTAACAAAACAAAGCTGCAAGGCTTATTTATATCAATTATTATTCAAGTTTATTGATTTGTTAATCAATTGCTAGTGTCAATGTATCTTCAAAATCCTGTTTGACTGAAGAAATTTACTAAAATTTGGCATTTCAAAACGGCAATCTTCCAGATAAATGGATTTTGTAGCTTGAATTAATTCAAAATTTATATTTATTTTCTTAGTGTGGTTAACAAAACAGAGCTGCCAGCCTTATTTATATCAATAATTATTCAAGTTTATTGATTTGTTAATCAATTGCTAGTGTCATAGTATCATCAAAACCCTGTTTGACTGAAGAAATTTACCAAAATTTGGCATTTCAACACGGCAATCTGCCAGATAAATGTATTTTGGAGCTGGAAATATTCATAATTTTTAAGAATTAATTCAAAATTTATATTTATTTTCTTAGTGTGGTTAACAAAACAGAGCTGCCAGGCTTATTTATATCAATTATTATTCAAGTTTATTGATTGTTAATCAATTGCTATTGTCATTGTATCTTCAAAATCCTGTTTGACTGAAGAAATTTACTAAAATTTGGCATTTCAACACGGCAATCTTCCAGATAAATGGATTTTGGAGCTTGAATTAATTCAAAATTTATATTTATTTTCTTAGTGTGGTTAACAAAACAGAGCTGCCAGCCTTATTTATATCAATGATTATTCAAATTTATTGATTTGTTGGTCAATTGCTAGTGTCAATGTATCTTCAAAATCCTGTTTGACTGAAGAAATTTACCAAAATTTGGCATTTTAACACGGCAATCTCCCAGAAAAATGGATTTTGGAGCTGGAAATATTCAAAATTCTTAAGAATTAATTCAAAATTTATATTTATTTTCTTAGTGTGGTTAACAAAACAGAGCTGCCAGGCTTATTTATATCAATAATTATTCAAGTCTATTGATTTGTTAATCAATTGCTAGTGTCAATGTATCTTCAAAATCCTGTTTGACTGAAGAAATTTACCAAAATTTGGCATTTCAACACGGCAATCTGCCAGATTAATGGATTTTGGAGCTGGAATTAATTCAAAATTTATATTTATTTTCATAATGTGGTTAACAAAACAGAGCTGCCAGGCTTATTTATATCAATAATTATTCAAGTTTATTGATTGTTAATCAATTGCTAGTGCCAATGTTGCTTCAAAACCCTGTTTGACTGTAGAAATTTACCAAAATTTGGCATTTCAACACGGCAATCTGCCAGATAAATGGATTTTGGAGCTGGAAATATTCATAATTCTCAAGAATTAATTCAAAATTTATATTTATTTTCTTAGTGTGGTTAACAAAACAAAGCTGCAAGGCTTATTTATATCAATAATGATTCAAGTTTATTGATTTGTTTATCAATTGCAAGTGTCAATGTTACTTCAAAACCCTGTTTTATTGAAGAAATTTACCAAAATTAGGCATTTCAACACGGCAATCTGTCGGATAAATGGATTTTGGAGCTGGAATTAATTCAAAATTTATAATTATTTTCTTAGTGTGGTTAACAAAACAGAGCTGCCAGGCTTATTTCTATCAATAATGATTCAAGTTTATTGATTTGTTTATCAATTGCAAGTGTCAATGTTACTTCAAAACCCTGTTTTATTGAAGAAATTTAACAAAATTTGGCATTTCAACACGGCAATCTGCCAGATAAATGTATTTACTAGCTGGTAATATTCATAATTCTTAAGAATTAATTCAAAATTTATATTTATTTTCTTAGTGTGGTTAACAAAACAGAGCTGCCAGGCTTATTTATATCAATAATTATTCAAGTTTATTGATTTGTTAATCAATTGCTAGTGTCAATGTTTCTTCAAAACCCTGTTTGACTGAAGAAATTTACCAAAATTTCGCATTTTAACACGGCAATCTGTCGGATAAATGGATTTTGGAGCTGGAATTAATTCAAAATTTATATTTATTTTCTTAGTGTGGTTAACAAAACAGAGCTGCCAGGCTTATTTATATCAATAATTATTCAAGTTTATTGATTGTTAATCAATTGCTAGTGCCAATGTTGCTTCAAAACCCTGTTTGACTGTAGAAATTTACCAAAATTTGGCATTTCAACACGGCAATCTGCCAGATAAATGGATTTTGGAGCTGGAAATATTCATAATTCTCAAGAATTAATTCAAAATTTATATTTATTTTCTTAGTGTGGTTAACAAAACAAAGCTGCAAGGCTTATTTATATCAATTATTATTCAAGTTTATTGATTTGTTAATCAATTGCTAGTGTCAATGTATCTTCAAAATCCTGTTTGACTGAAGAAATTTACTAAAATTTGGCATTTCAAAACGGCAATCTTCCAGATAAATGGATTTTGGAGCTTGAATTAATTCAAAATTTATATTTATTTTCTTAGTGTGGTTAACAAAACAGAGCTGCCAGCCTTATTTATATCAATAATTATTCAAGTTTATTGATTTGTTAATCAATTGCTAGTGTCAATGTATCTTCAAAATCCTGTTTGACTGAAGAAATTTACCAAAATTTGGCATTTTAACACGGCAATCTCCCAGAAAAATGGATTTTGGAGCTGGAAATATTCAAAATTCTTAAGAATTAATTCAAAATTTATATTTATTTTCTTAGTGTGGTTAACAAAACAGAGCTGCCAGGCTTATTTATATCAATAATTATTCAAGTCTATTGATTTGTTAATCAATTGCTAGTGTCAATGTATCTTCAAAACCCTGTTTGACTGAAGAAATTTACCAAAATTTGGCATTTCAACACGGCAATCATCCGGATAAATGGATTTTGGAGCTGGAATTAATTCAAAATTTATATTTATTTTCTTAGTGTGGTTAACAAAACAGAGCTGCCAGGCTTATTTATATCAATAATTATTAAAATTTATTGATTTGTTGGTCAATTGCTAGTGTCAATGTATCTTCAAAATCCTGTTTGACTGAAGAAATTTACCAAAATTTGGCATTTCAACACGGCAATCTGCCAGATAAATGGATTTTGGAGCTGGAATTAATTCAAAATTTATATTTATTTTCATAATGTGGTTAACAAAACAGAGCTGCCAGGCTTATTTATATCAATAATTATTCAAGTTTATTGGTTTTTTAATCAATTGCTAGTGTCAATGTTACTTCAAAAACCTGTTTGACTGAAGAAATTTACCAAAATTTAACATTTCAACACGGCAATCTGCCTGATAATTGGATTTTGGAGGTGGAAATATACATAATTAAGAATTAATTCAAAATTTATATTTATTTTCTTAGTGTGGTTAACAAAACAGAGCTGCCAGGCTTATTTATATCAATAATTATTCAAGTTTATTGATTGTTAATCAATTGCTAGTGCCAATGTTGCTTCAAAACCCTGTTTGACTGAAGAAATTTACCAAAATTTGGCATTTCAACACGGCAATCTGCCAGATAAATGGATTTTGGAGTTGGAAATAATCATAATTCTCAAGAATTAATTCAAAATTTATATTTATTTTCTTAGTGTGGTTAACAAAACAAAGCTGCAAGGCTTATTTATATCAATTATTATTCAAGTTTATTGATTTGTTAATCAATTGCTAGTGTCAATGTTTCTTCAAAATCCTGTTTGACTGAAGAAATTTACCAAAATTCGGCATTTCAACACGGCAATCTGCCAGATAAATGGATATTGGAGCTGGAATTATTTCAAAATCTATATTTATTTTCTTAGTGTGGTTAACAAAACAGAGCTGCCAGGCTTATTTCTATCAATAATGATTCAAGTTTATTGATTTGTTAATCAATTGCTAGTGTCAATGTTACTTCAAAACCCTGTTTGACTGAAGAAATTTACCAAAATTTAACATTTCAACACGGCAATCTGCCTGATAAATGGATTTTGGAGGTGGAAATATACATAATTAAGAATTAATTCAAAATTTATATTTATTTTCTTAGTGTGGTTAACAAAACAGAGCTGCCAGGCTTATTTCTATCAATAATGATTCAAGTTTATTGATTTGTAAATCAATTGCTAGTGTCAATGTTACTTCAAAACCTTGTTTGACTGAAGAAATTTACCAAAATTTAACATTTCAACACGGCAATCTGCCTGATAAATGGATTTTGGAGGTGGAAATATACATAATTAAGAATTAATTCAAAATTTATATTTATTTTCTTAGTGTGGTTAACAAAACAGAGCTTCCAGGCTTATTTATATCAATGATTATTCAAGTTTATTGATTTGTTAATCAATTGCAAGTGTCAATGTTACTTCAAAACCCAGTTTGACTGAAGAAATTTAACAAAATTTGGCATTTCAACACGGCAATCTGCCAGATAAATGTATTTTGTAGCTGGAAATATTCATAATTCTTAAGAATTAATTCAAAATTTATATTTATTTTCTTAGTGTGGTTAACAAAACAGAGCTGCCAGCCTTATTTATATCAATAATTATTCAAGTTTATTGATTTGTTAATCAATTGCTAGTGTCAATGTTTCTTCAAAACCCTGTTTGACTGAAGAAATTTACCAAAATTTCGCATTTTAACACGGCAATCTGTCGGATAAATGGATTTTGGAGCTGGAATTAATACAAAATTTAAATTTATTTTCTTAGTGTGGTTAACAAAACAGAGCTGCCAGGCTTATTTATATCAATAATTATTCAAGTTTATTGATTGTTAATCAATTGCTAGTGCCAATGTTGCTTCAAAACCCTGTTTGACTGAAGAAATTTACCAAAATTTGGCATTTCAACACGGCAATCTGCCAGAATAATGGATTTTGGAGTTGGAAATATTCATAATTCTCAAGAATTAATTCAAAATTTATATTTATTTTCTTAGTGTGGTTAACAAAACAAAGCTGCAAGGCTTATTTATATCAATTATTATTCAAGTTTATTGATTTGTTAATCAATTGCAAGTGTCAATGTTACTTCAAAACCCAGTTTGACTGAAGAAATTTACCAAAATTTCGCATTTTAACACGGCAATCTGTCGGATAAATGGATTTTGGAGCTGGAATTAATTCAAAATCTATATTTATTTTCTTAGTGTGGTTAACAAAACAGAGCTGCCAGGCTTATTTCTATCAATAATGATTCAAGTTTATTGATTTGTTAATCAATTGCTAGTGTCAATGTTTCTTCAAAACCCTGTTTGACTGAAGAAATTTACCAAAATTTCGCATTTTAACACGGCAATCTGTCGGATAAATGGATTTTGGAGCTGGAATTAATTCAAAATCTATATTTATTTTCTTAGTGTGGTTAACAAAACAGAGCTGCCAGGCTTATTTATATCAATAATTATTCAAGTTTATTGATTTGTTAATCAATTGCTAGTGTCAATGAATCTTCAAAACCCTGTTTGACTGAAGAAATTTACCAAAATTCGGCATTTCAACACGGTAATCTGCCATATAAATGGATTTTGGAGCTGGAATTAATTCAAAATCTATATTTATTTTCTTAGTGTGGTTAACAAAACAGAGCTGCCAGGCTTATTTATATCAATAATTATTCAAGTTTATTGATTGTTAATCAATTGCTAGTGCCAATGTTGCTTCAAAACCCTGTTTGACTGTAGAAATTTACCAAAATTTGGCATTTCAACACGGCAATCTGCCAGATAAATGGATTTTGGAGCTGGAATTAATTCAAAATTTATATTTATTTTCTTAGTGTGGTTAACAAAACAGAGCTGCCAGGCTTATTTCTATCAATTATTATTCAAGTTTATTGATTTGTTAATCAATTGCTAGTGTCCATGTATCTTCAAAATCCTGTTTGACTGAAGAAATTTACTAAAATTTGGCATTTCAACACGGCAATCTGCCTGATAAATGGATTTTGGAGGTGGAAATATACATAATTAAGAATTAATTCAAAATTTATATTTATTTTCATAGTGTGGTTAACAAAACAGAGCTTCCAGGCTTATTTATATCAATGATTATTCAAGTTTATTGATTTGTTAATCAATTGCAAGTGTCAATGTTACTTCAAAACCCAGTTTGACTGAAGAAATTTAACAAAATTTGGCATTTCAACACGGCAATCTGCCAGATAAATGTATTTTGTAGCTGGAAATATTCATAATTCTTAAGAATTAATTCAAAATTTATATTTATTTTCTTAGTGTGGTTAACAAAACAGAGCTACCAGGCTTATTTATATCAATAATTATTCAAGTTTATTGATTTGTTAATCAATTGCTAGTGTCAATGTTTCTTCAAAACCCTGTTTGACTGAAGAAATTTACCAAAATTTCGCATTTTAACACGGCAATCTGTCGGATAAATGGATTTTGGAGCTGGAATTAATTCAAAATTTATATTTATTTTCTTAGTGTGGTTAACAAAACAGAGCTGCCAGGCTTATTTATATCAATAATTATTCAAGTTTATTGATTGTTAATCAATTGCTAGTGCCAATGTTGCTTCAAAACCCTGTTTGACTGAAGAAATTTACCAAAATTTGGCATTTCAACACGGCAATCTGCCAGATAAATGGATTTTGGAGTTGGAAATATTCATAATTCTCAAGAATTAATTCAAAATTTATATTTATTTTCTTAGTGTGGTTAACAAAACAGAGCTGCCAGGCTTATTTCTATCAATAATGATTCAAGTTTATTGATTTGTTAATCAATTGCAAGTGTCAATGTTACTTCAAAACCCTGTTTGACTGAAGAAATTTAACAAAATTTGGCATTTCAACACGGCAATCTGCCAGATAAATGTATTTTGTAGCTGGAAATATTCATAATTCTTAAGAATTAATTCAAAATTTATATTTATTTTCTTAGTGTGGTTAACAAAACAGAGCTGCCAGGCTTATTTATATCAATAATTATTCAAGTTTATTGATTTGTTAATCAATTGCTAGTGTCAATGTTTCTTCAAAATCCTGTTTGACTGAAGAAATTTACCAAAATTCGGCATTTCAACACGGCAATCTGCCAGATAAATGGATATTGGAGCTGGAATTATTTCAAAATCTATATTTATTTTCTTAGTGTGGTTAACAAAACAGAGCTGCCAGGCTTATTTCTATCAATAATGATTCAAGTTTATTGATTTGTTAATCAATTGCTAGTGTCAATGTTACTTCAAAACCCTGTTTGACTGAAGAAATTTACCAAAATTTAACATTTCAACACGGCAATCTGCCTGATAAATGGATTTTGGAGGTGGAAATATACATAATTAAGAATTAATTCAAAATTTATATTTATTTTCTTAGTGTGGTTAACAAAACAGAGCTGCCAGGCTTATTTATATCAATAATTATTCAAGTTTATTGATTTGTTAATCAATTGCTAGTGTCAATGTTTCTTCAAAACCCTGTTTGACTGAAGAAATTTACCAAAATTTCTCATTTTAACACGGCAATCTGTCGGATAAATGGATTTTGGAGCTGGAATTAATTCAAAATTTATATTTATTTTCTTAGTGTGGTTAACAAAACAGAGCTGCCAGGCTTATTTATATCAATAATTATTCAAGTTTATTGATTGTTAATCAATTGCTATTGCCAATGTTGCTTCAAAACCCTGTTTGACTGAAGAAATTTACCAAAATTTGGCATTTCAACACGGCAATCTGCCAGATAAATGGATTTTGGAGTTGGAAATATTCATAATTCTCAAGAATTAATTCAAAATTTATATTTATTTTCTTAGTGTGGTTAACAAAACAAAGCTGCAAGGCTTATTTATATCAATAATTATTCAAGTTTATTGATTGTTAATCAATTGCTAGTGCCAATGTTGCTTCAAAACCCTGTTTGACTGAAGAAATTTACCAAAATTTGGCATTTCAACACGGCAATCTGCCAGATAAATGGATTTTGGAGTTGGAAATATTCATAATTCTCAAGAATTAATTCAAAATTTATATTTATTTTCTTAGTGTGGTTAACAAAACAAAGCTGCAAGGCTTATTTATATCAATTATTATTCAAGTTTATTGATTTGTTAATCAATTGCTAGTGTCAATGTTTCTTCAAAATCCTGTTTGACTGAAGAAATTTACCAAAATTCGGCATTTCAACACGGCAATCTGCCAGATAAATGGATATTGGAGCTGGAATTATTTCAAAATCTATATTTATTTTCTTAGTGTGGTTAACAAAACAGAGCTGCCAGGCTTATTTCTATCAATAATGATTCAAGTTTATTGATTTGTTAATCAATTGCTAGTGTCAATGTTACTTCAAAACCCTGTTTGACTGAAGAAATTTACCAAAATTTAACATTTCAACACGGCAATCTGCCTGATAAATGGATTTTGGAGGTGGAAATATACATAATTAAGAATTAATTCAAAATTTATATTTATTTTCTTAGTGTGGTTAACAAAACAGAGCTTCCAGGCTTATTTATATCAACGATTATTCAAGTTTATTGATTTGTTAATCAATTGCAAGTGCGAATGTTACTTCAAAACCCAGTTTGACTGAAGAAATTTAACAAAATTTGCATTTCAACACGGCAATCTGCCAGATAAATGTATTTTGTAGCTGGAAATATTGATAATTCTTAAGAATTAATTCAAAATTTATATTTATTTTCTTAGTGTGGTTAACAAAACAGAGCTGCCAGGCTTATTTATATCAATAATTATTCAAGTTTATTGATTTGTTAATCAATTGCTAGTGTCAATGTTTCTTCAAAACCCTGTTTGACTGAAGAAATTTACCAAAATTTCTCATTTTAACACGGCAATCTGTCGGATAAATGGATTTTGGAGCTGGAATTAATTCAAAATTTATATTTATTTTCTTAGTGTGGTTAACAAAACAGAGCTGCCAGGCTTATTTATATCAATAATTATTCAAGTTTATTGATTGTTAATCAATTGCTAGTGCCAATGTTGCTTCAAAACCCTGTTTGACTGAAGAAATTTACCAAAATTTGGCATTTCAACACGGCAATCTGCCAGATAAATGGATTTTGGAGTTGGAAATATTCATAATTCTCAAGAATTAATTCAAAATTTATATTTATTTTCTTAGTGTGGTTAACAAAACAAAGCTGCAAGGCTTATTTATATCAATAATTATTCAAGTTTATTGATTGTTAATCAATTGCTAGTGCCAATGTTGCTTCAAAACCCTGTTTGACTGAAGAAATTTACCAAAATTTGGCATTTCAACACGGCAATCTGCCAGATAAATGGATTTTGGAGTTGGAAATATTCATAATTCTCAAGAATTAATTCAAAATTTATATTTATTTTCTTAGTGTGGTTAACAAAACAAAGCTGCAAGGCTTATTTATATCAATTATTATTCAAGTTTATTGATTTGTTAATCAATTGCTAGTGTCAATGTTTCTTCAAAATCCTGTTTGACTGAAGAAATTTACCAAAATTCGGCATTTCAACACGGCAATCTGCCAGATAAATGGATATTGGAGCTGGAATTATTTCAAAATCTATATTTATTTTCTTAGTGTGGTTAACAAAACAGAGCTGCCAGGCTTATTTCTATCAATAATGATTCAAGTTTATTGATTTGTTAATCAATTGCTAGTGTCAATGTTACTTCAAAACCCTGTTTGACTGAAGAAATTTACCAAAATTTAACATTTCAACACGGCAATCTGCCTGATAAATGGATTTTGGAGGTGGAAATATACATAATTAAGAATTAATTCAAAATTTATATTTATTTTCTTAGTGTGGTTAACAAAACAGAGCTTCCAGGCTTATTTATATCAACGATTATTCAAGTTTATTGATTTGTTAATCAATTGCAAGTGTCAATGTTACTTCAAAACCCAGTTTGACTGAAGAAATTTAACAAAATTTGCATTTCAACACGGCAATCTGCCAGATAAATGTATTTTGTAGCTGGAAATATTCATAATTCTTAAGAATTAATTCAAAATTTATATTTATTTTCTTAGTGTGGTTAACAAAACAGAGCTGCCAGGCTTATTTATATCAATAATTATTCAAGTTTATTGATTTGTTAATCAATTGCTAGTGTCAATGTTTCTTCAAAACCCTGTTTGACTGAAGAAATTTACCAAAATTTCTCATTTTAACACGGCAATCTGTCGGATAAATGGATTTTGGAGCTGGAATTAATTCAAAATTTATATTTATTTTCTTAGTGTGGTTAACAAAACAGAGCTGCCAGGCTTATTTATATCAATAATTATTCAAGTTTATTGATTGTTAATCAATTGCTAGTGCCAATGTTGCTTCAAAACCCTGTTTGACTGAAGAAATTTACCAAAATTTGGCATTTCAACACGGCAATCTGCCAGATAAATGGATTTTGGAGTTGGAAATATTCATAATTCTCAAGAATTAATTCAAAATTTATATTTATTTTCTTAGTGTGGTTAACAAAACAAAGCTGCAAGGCTTATTTATATCAATTATTATTCAAGTTTATTGATTTGTTAATCAATTGCTAGTGTCAATGTTTCTTCAAAACCCTGTTTGAATGAAGAAATTTACCAAAATTTCGCATTTTAACACGGCAATCTGTCGGATAAATGGATTTTGGAGCTGGAATTAATTCAAAATTTATATTTATTTTCTTAGTGTGGTTAACAAAACAGAGCTGCCAGGCTTATTTATATCAATAATTATTCAAGTTTATTGATTGTTAATCAATTGCTAGTGCCAATGTTGCTTCAAAACCCTGTTTGACTGAAGAAATTTACCAAAATTTGGCATTTCAACACGGCAATCTGCCAGATAAATGGATTTTGGAGTTGGAAATATTCATAATTCTCAAGAATTAATTCAAAATTTATATTTATTTTCTTAGTGTGGTTAACAAAACAAAGCTGCAAGGCTTATTTATATCAATTATTATTCAAGTTTATTGATTTGTTAATCAATTGCTAGTGTCAATGTTTCTTCAAAATCCTGTTTGACTGAAGAAATTTACCAAAATTCGGCATTTCAACACGGCAATCTGCCAGATAAATGGATATTGGAGCTGGAATTAATTCAAAATCTATATTTATTTTCTTAGTGTGGTTAACAAAACAGAGCTGCCAGGCTTATTTCTATCAATAATGATTCAAGTTTATTGATTTGTTAATCAATTGCAAGTGTCAATGTTACTTCAAAACCCTGTTTGACTGAAGAAATTTAACAAAATTTGGCATTTCAACACGGCAATCTGCCAGATAAATGTATTTTGTAGCTGGAAATATTCATAATTCTTAAGAATTAATTCAAAATTTATATTTATTTTCTTAGTGTGGTTAACAAAACAGAGCTGCCAGGCTTATTTATATCAATAATTATTCAAGTTTATTGATTTGTTAATCAATTGCTAGTGTCAATGTTTCTTCAAAATCCTGTTTGACTGAAGAAATTTACCAAAATTCGGCATTTCAACACGGCAATCTGCCAGATAAATGGATATTGGAGCTGGAATTATTTCAAAATCTATATTTATTTTCTTAGTGTGGTTAACAAAACAGAGCTGCCAGGCTTATTTCTATCAATAATGATTCAAGTTTATTGATTTGTTAATCAATTGCTAGTGTCAATGTTACTTCAAAACCCTGTTTGACTGAAGAAATTTACCAAAATTTAACATTTCAACACGGCAATCTGCCTGATAAATGGATTTTGGAGGTGGAAATATACATAATTAAGAATTAATTCAAAATTTATATTTATTTTCTTAGTGTGGTTAACAAAACAGAGCTTCCAGGCTTATTTATATCAACGATTATTCAAGTTTATTGATTTGTTAATCAATTGCAAGTGTCAATGTTACTTCAAAACCCAGTTTGACTGAAGAAATTTAACAAAATTTGCTTTCAACACGGCAATCTGCCAGATAAATGTATTTTGTAGCTGGAAATATTCATAATTCTTAAGAATTAATTCAAAATTTATATTTATTTTCTTAGTGTGGTTAACAAAACAGAGCTGCCAGGCTTATTTATATCAATAATTATTCAAGTTTATTGATTTGTTAATCATTTGCTAGTGCCAATGTTTCTTCAAAACCCTGTTTGACTGAAGAAATTTACCAAAATTTCGCATTTTAACACGGCAATCTGTCGGATAAATGGATTTTGGAGCTGGAATTAATTCAAAATTTATATTTATTTTCTTAGTGTGGTTAACAAAACAGAGCTGCCAGGCTTATTTATATCAATAATTATTCAAGTTTATTGATTGTTAATCAATTGCTAGTGCCAATGTTGCTTCAAAACCCTGTTTGACTGAAGAAATTTACCAAAATTTGGCATTTCAACACGGCAATCTGCCAGATAAATGGATTTTGGAGTTGGAAATATTCATAATTCTCAAGAATTAATTCAAAATTTATATTTATTTTCTTAGTGTGGTTAACAAAACAAAGCTGCAAGGCTTATTTATATCAATTATTATTCAAGTTTATTGATTTGTTAATCAATTGCTAGTGTCAATGTTTCTTCAAAATCCTGTTTGACTGCAGAAATTTACCAAAATTCGGCATTTCAACACGGCAATCTGCCAGATAAATGGATATTGGAGCTGGAATTATTTCAAAATCTATATTTATTTTCTTAGTGTGGTTAACAAAACAGAGCTGCCAGGCTTATTTCTATCAATAATGATTCAAGTTTATTGATTTGTTAATCAATTGCTAGTGTCAATGTTACTTCAAAACCCTGTTTGACTGAAGAAATTTACTAAAATTTAACATTTCAACACGGCAATCTGCCAGATAAATGTATTTTGTAGCTGGAAATATTCATAATTCTTAAGAATTAATTCAAAATTTATATTTATTTTCTTAGTGTGGTTAACAAAACAGAGCTGCCAGGCTTATTTATATCAATAATTATTCAAGTTTATTGATTTGTTAATCAATTGCTAGTGTCAATGTTTCTTCAAAACCCTGTTTGACTGAAGAAATTTACCAAAATTTCGCATTTTAACACGGCAATCTGTCGGATAAATGGATTTTGGAGCTGGAATTAATTCAAAATTTATATTTATTTTCTTAGTGTGGTTAACAAAACAGAGCTGCCAGGCTTATTTATATCAATAATTATTCAAGTTTATTGATTGTTAATCAATTGCTAGTGCCAATGTTGCTTCAAAACCCTGTTTGACTGAAGAAATTTACCAAAATTTGGCATTTCAACACGGCAATCTGCCAGATAAATGGATTTTGGAGTTGGAAATATTCATAATTCTCAAGAATTAATTCAAAATTTATATTTATTTTCTTAGTGTGGTTAACAAAACAAAGCTGCAAGGCTTATTTATATCAATAATTATTCAAGTTTATTGATTGTTAATCAATTGCTAGTGCCAATGTTGCTTCAAAACCCTGTTTGACTGAAGAAATTTACCAAAATTTGGCATTTCAACACGGCAATCTGCCAGATAAATGGATTTTGGAGTTGGAAATATTCATAATTCTCAAGAATTAATTCAAAATTTATATTTATTTTCTTAGTGTGGTTAACAAAACAAAGCTGCAAGGCTTATTTATATCAATTATTATTCAAGTTTATTGAATTGTTAATCAATTGCTAGTGTCAATGTTTCTTCAAAATCCTGTTTGACTGAAGAAATTTACCAAAATTCGGCATTTCAACACGGCAATCTGCCAGATAAATGGATATTGGAGCTGGAATTATTTCAAAATCTATATTTATTTTCTTAGTGTGGTTAACAAAACAGAGCTGCCAGGCTTATTTCTATCAATAATGATTCAAGTTTATTGATTTGTTAATCAATTGCTAGTGTCAATGTTTCTTCAAAACCCTGTTTGACTGAAGAAATTTACCAAAATTTCTCATTTTAACACGGCAATCTGTCGGATAAATGGATTTTGGAGCTGGAATTAATTCAAAATTTATATTTATTTTCTTAGTGTGGTTAACAAAACAGAGCTGCCAGGCTTATTTATATCAATAATTATTCAAGTTTATTGATTGTTAATCAATTGCTATTGCCAATGTTGCTTCAAAACCCTGTTTGACTGAAGAAATTTACCAAAATTTGGCATTTCAACACGGCAATCTGCCAGATAAATGGATTTTGGAGTTGGAAATATTCATAATTCTCAAGAATTAATTCAAAATTTATATTTATTTTCTTAGTGTAGTTAACAAAACAAAGCTGCAAGGCTTATTTATATCAATTATTATTCAAGTTTATTGATTTGTTAATCAATTGCTAGTGTCAATGTTTCTTCAAAACCCTCTTTGATTGAAGAAATTTACCAAAATTTCGCATTTTAACACGGCAATCTGTCGGATAAATGGATTTTGGAGCTGGAATTAATTCAAAATTTATATTTATTTTCTTAGTGTGGTTAACAAAACAGAGCTGCCAGGCTTATTTATAACAATAATTATTCAAGTTTATTGATTGTTAATCAATTGCTAGTGCCAATGTTGCTTCAAAACCCTGTTTGACTGAAGAAATTTACCAAAATTTGGCATTTCAACACGGCAATCTGCCAGATAAATGGATTTTGGAGTTGGAAATATTCATAATTCTCAAGAATTAATTCAAAATTTATATTTATTTTCTTAGTGTGGTTAACAAAACAAAGCTGCAAGGCTTATTTATATCAATTATTATTCAAGTTTATTGATTTGTTAATCAATTGCTAGTGTCAATGTTTCTTCAAAATCCTGTTTGACTGAAGAAATTTACCAAAATTCGGCATTTCAACACGGCAATCTGCCAGATAAATGGATATTGGAGCTGGAATTATTTCAAAATCTATATTTATTTTCTTAGTGTGGTTAACAAAACAGAGCTGCCAGGCTTATTTCTATCAATAATGATTCAAGTTTATTGATTTGTTAATCAATTGCTAGTGTCAATGTTACTTCAAAACCCTGTTTGACTGAAGAAATTTACCAAAATTTAACATTTCAACACGGCAATCTGCCTGATAAATGGATTTTGGAGGTGGAAATATACATAATTAAGAATTAATTCAAAATTTATATTTATTTTCTTAGTGTGGTTAACAAAACAGAGCTTCCAGGCTTATTTATATCAACGATTATTCAAGTTTATTGATTTGTTAATCAATTGCAAGTGCCAATGTTACTTCAAAACCCAGTTTGACTGAAGAAATTTAACAAAATTTGCATTTCAACACGGCAATCTGCCAGATAAATGTATTTTGTAGCTGGAAATATTCATAATTCTTAAGAATTAATTCAAAATTTATATTTATTTTCTTAGTGTGGTTAACAAAACAGAGCTGCCAGGCTTATTTATATCAATAATTATTCAAGTTTATTGATTTGTTAATCAATTGCTAGTGTCAATGTTTCTTCAAAACCCTGTTTGACTGAAGAAATTTACCAAAATTTCTCATTTTAACACGGCAATCTGTCGGATAAATGGATTTTGGAGCTGGAATTAATTCAAAATTTATATTTATTTTCTTAGTGTGGTTAACAAAACAGAGCTGCCAGGCTTATTTATATCAATAATTATTCAAGTTTATTGATTGTTAATCAATTGCTAGTGCCAATGTTGCTTCAAAACCCTGTTTGACTGAAGAAATTTACCAAAATTTGGCATTTCAACACGGCAATCTGCCAGATAAATGGATTTTGGAGCTGGAATTAATTCAAAATTTATATTTATTTTCTTAGTGTGGTTAACAAAACAGAGCTGCCAGGCTTATTTCTATCAATAATGATTCAAGTTTATTGATTTGTTAATCAATTGCTAGTGTCAATGAATCTTCAAAACCCTGTTTGACTGAAGAAATTTACCAAAATTCGGCATTTCAACACGGCAATCTTCCAGATAAATGGATTTTGGAGCTTGAATTAATTCAAAATTTATATTTATTTTCTTAGTGTGGTTAACAAAACAGAGCTGCCAGGCTTATTTATATCAATAATTATTCAAGTTTATTGATTGTTAATCAATTGCTAGTGCCAATGTTGCTTCAAAACCCTGTTTGACTGAAGAAATTTACCAAAATTTGGCATTTCAACACGGCAATCTGCCAGATAAATGGATTTTGGAGCTGGAATTAATTCAAAATTTATATTTATTTTCTTAGTGTGGTTAACAAAACAAAGCTGCAAGGCTTATTTATATCAATTAATATTCAAGTTTATTGATTTGTTAATCAATTGCTAGTGTCAATGTTTCTTCAAAACCCTGTTTGATTGAAGAAATTTACCAAAATTTCGCATTTTAACACGGCAATCTGTCGGATAAATGGATTTTGGAGCTGGAATTAATTCAAAATTTATATTTATTTTCTTAGTGTGGTTAACAAAACAGAGCTGCCAGGCTTATTTATATCAATAATTATTCAAGTTTATTGATTGTTAATCAATTGCTAGTGCCAATGTTGCTTCAAAACCCTGTTTGACTGAAGAAATTTACCAAAATTTGGCATTTCAACACGGCAATCTGCCAGATAAATGGATTTTTTAGTTGGAAATATTCATAATTCTCAAGAATTAATTCAAAATTTATATTTATTTTCTTAGTGTGGTTAACAAAACAAAGCTGCAAGGCTTATTTATATCAATAATTATTCAAGTTTATTGATTGTTAATCAATTGCTAGTGCCAATGTTGCTTCAAAACCCTGTTTGACTGAAGAAATTTACCAAAATTTGGCATTTCAACACGGCAATCTGCCAGATAAATGGATTTTGGAGTTGGAAATATTCATAATTCTCAAGAATTAATTCAAAATTTATATTTATTTTCTTAGTGTGGTTAACAAAACAAAGCTGCAAGGCTTATTTATATCAATTATTATTCAAGTTTATTGATTTGTTAATCAATTGCTAGTGTCAATGTTTCTTCAAAACCCTGTTTGAATGAAGAAATTTACCAAAATTTCGCATTTTAACACGGCAATCTGTCGGATAAATGGATTTTGGAGCTGGAATTAATTCAAAATTTATATTTATTTTCTTAGTGTGGTTAACAAAACAGAGCTGCCAGGCTTATTTATATCAATTATTATTCAAGTTTATTGATTTGTTAATCAATTGCAAGTGTCAATGTTACTTCAAAACCCAGTTTGACTGAAGAAATTTAACAAAATTTGCATTTCAACACGGCAATCTGCCAGATAAATGGATTTTGGAGTTGGAAATATTCATAATTCTCAAGAATTAATTCAAAATTTATATTTATTTTCTTAGTGTGGTTAACAAAACAAAGCTGCAAGGCTTATTTATATCAATTATTATTCAAGTTTATTGATTTGTTAATCAATTGCTAGTGTCAATGTTTCTTCAAAATCCTGTTTGACTGAAGAAATTTACCAAAATTCGGCATTTCAACACGGCAATCTGCCAGATAAATGGATATTGGAGCTGGAATTAATTCAAAATCTATATTTATTTTCTTAGTGTGGTTAACAAAACAGAGCTGCCAGGCTTATTTCTATCAATAATGATTCAAGTTTATTGATTTGTTAATCAATTGCAAGTGTCAATGTTACTTCAAAACCCTGTTTTACTGAAGAAATTTAACAAAATTTGGCATTTCAACACGGCAATCTGCCAGATAAATGTATTTTGTAGCTGGAAATATTCATAATTCTTAAGAATTAATTCAAAATTTATATTTATTTTCTTAGTGTGGTTAACAAAACAGAGCTGCCAGGCTTATTTATATCAATAATTATTCAAGTTTATTGATTTGTTAATCAATTGCTAGTGTCAATGTTTCTTCAAAATCCTGTTTGACTGAAGAAATTTACCAAAATTCGGCATTTCAACACGGCAATCTGCCAGATAAATGGATATTGGAGCTGGAATTATTTCAAAATCTATATTTATTTTCTTAGTGTGGTTAACAAAACAGAGCTGCCAGGCTTATTTCTATCAATAATGATTCAAGTTTATTGATTTGTTAATCAATTGCTAGTGTCAATGTTACTTCAAAACCCTGTTTGACTGAAGAAATTTACCAAAATTTAACATTTCAACACGGCAATCTGCCTGATAAATGGATTTTGGAGGTGGAAATATACATAATTAAGAATTAATTCAAAATTTATATTTATTTTCTTAGTGTGGTTAACAAAACAGAGCTTCCAGGCTTATTTATATCAACGATTATTCAAGTTTATTGATTTGTTAATCAATTGCAAGTGTCAATGTTACTTCAAAACCCAGTTTGACTGAAGAAATTTAACAAAATTTGCTTTCAACACGGCAATCTGCCAGATAAATGTATTTTGTAGCTGGAAATATTCATAATTCTTAAGAATTAATTCAAAATTTATATTTATTTTCTTAGTGTGGTTAACAAAACAGAGCTGCCAGGCTTATTTATATCAATATTTATTCAAGTTTATTGATTTGTTAATCATTTGCTAGTGCCAATGTTTCTTCAAAACCCTGTTTGACTGAAGAAATTTACCAAAATTTCGCATTTTAACACGGCAATCTGTCGGATAAATGGATTTTGGAGCTGGAATTAATTCAAAATTTATATTTATTTTCTTAGTGTGGTTAACAAAACAGAGCTGCCAGGCTTATTTATATCAATAATTATTCAAGTTTATTGATTGTTAATCAATTGCTAGTGCCAATGTTGCTTCAAAACCCTGTTTGACTGAAGAAATTTACCAAAATTTGGCATTTCAACACGGCAATCTGCCAGATAAATGGATTTTGGAGTTGGAAATATTCATAATTCTCAAGAATTAATTCAAAATTTATATTTATTTTCTTAGTGTGGTTAACAAAACAAAGCTGCAAGGCTTATTTATATCAATTATTATTCAAGTTTATTGATTTGTTAATCAATTGCTAGTGTCAATGTTTCTTCAAAACCCTGTTTGACTGAAGAAATTTACCAAAATTTCGCATTTTAACACGGCAATCTGTCGGATAAATGGATTTTGGAGCTGGAATTAATTCAAAATTTATATTTATTTTCTTAGTGTGGTTAACAAAACAGAGCTGCCAGGCTTATTTATATCAATAATTATTCAAGTTTATTGATTGTTAATCAATTGCTAGTGCCAATGTTGCTTCAAAACCCTGTTTGACTGAAGAAATTTACCAAAATTTGGCATTTCAACACGGCAATCTGCCAGATAAATGGATTTTGGAGTTGGAAATATTCATAATTCTCAAGAATTAATTCAAAATTTATATTTATTTTCTTAGTGTGGTTAACAAAACAAAGCTGCAAGGCTTATTTATATCAATAATTATTCAAGTTTATTGATTGTTAATCAATTGCTAGTGCCAATGTTGCTTCAAAACCCTGTTTGACTGAAGAAATTTACCAAAATTTGGCATTTCAACACGGCAATCTGCCAGATAAATGGATTTTGGAGTTGGAAATATTCATAATTCTCAAGAATTAATTCAAAATTTATATTTATTTTCTTAGTGTGGTTAACAAAACAAAGCTGCAAGGCTTATTTATATCAATTATTATTCAAGTTTATTGAATTGTTAATCAATTGCTAGTGTCAATGTTTCTTCAAAATATTGTTTGACTGAAGAAATTTACCAAAATTCGGCATTTCAACACGGCAATCTGCCAGATAAATGGATATTGGAGCTGGAATTATTTCAAAATCTATATTTATTTTCTTAGTGTGGTTAACAAAACAGAGCTGCCAGGCTTATTTCTATCAATAATGATTCAAGTTTATTGATTTGTTAATCAATTGCTAGTGTCAATGTTACTTCAAAACCCTGTTTGACTGAAGAAATTTACCAAAATTTAACATTTCAACACGGCAATCTGCCTGATAAATGGATTTTGGAGGTGGAAATATACATAATTAAGAATTAATTCAAAATTTATATTTATTTTCTTAGTGTGGTTAACAAAACAGAGCTTCCAGGCTTATTTATATCAACGATTATTCAAGTTTATTGATTTGTTAATCAATTGCAAGTGTCAATGTTACTTCAAAACCCAGTTTGACTGAAGAAATTTGACAAAATTTGCATTTCAACACGGCAATCTGCCAGATAAATGTATTTTGTAGCTGGAAATATTCATAATTCTTAAGAATTAATTCAAAATTTATATTTATTTTCTTAGTGTGGTTAACAAAACAGAGCTGCCAGGCTTATTTATATCAATAATTATTCAAGTTTATTGATTTGTTAATCAATTGCTAGTGTCAATGTTTCTTCAAAACCCTGTTTGACTGAAGAAATTTACCAAAATTTCGCATTTTAACACGGCAATCTGTCGGATAAATGGATTTTGGAGCTGGAATTAATTCAAAATTTATATTTATTTTCTTAGTGTGGTTAACAAAACAGAGCTGCCAGGCTTATTTATATCAATAATTATTCAAGTTTATTGATTGTTAATCAATTGCTAGTGCCAATGTTGCTTCAAAACCCTGTTTGACTGAAGAAATTTACCAAAATTTGGCATTTCAACACGGCAATCTGCCAGATAAATGGATTTTGGAGTTGGAAATATTCATAATTCTCAAGAATTAATTCAAAATTTATATTTATTTTCTTAGTGTGGTTAACAAAACAAAGCTGCAAGGCTTATTTATATCAATTATTATTCAAGTTTATTGATTTGTTAATCAATTGCTAGTGTCAATGTTTCTTCAAAATCCTGTTTGACTGAAGAAATTTACCAAAATTCGGCATTTCAACACGGCAATCTGCCAGATAAATGGATATTGGAGCTGGAATTATTTCAAAATCTCAATTCAATTCAATTCAATTCAATTCTTTTATTTTATCATTTTTTGGACTACAAGGTTAGAATGTATTTTAGGGCCAAGTCAGCTTATATTTATTTTCTTAGTGTGGTTAACAAAACAGAGCTGCCAGGCTTATTTCTATCAATAATGATTAAAGTTTACTGATTTGTTAATCAATTGCTAGTGTCAATGTTTCTTCAAAACCCTGTTTGACTGAAGAAATTTACCAAAATTTCGCATTTTAACACGGCAATCTGTCGGATAAATGGATTTTGGAGCTGGAATTAATTCAAATTTTATATTTATTTTCTTAGTGTGGTTAACAAAACAGAGCTGCCAGGCTTATATATATCAATGATTATTCAAGTCTATTGATTTGTTAATCAATTGCTAATGTCAATGTATCTTCAAAACCCTGTTTGACTGAAGAAATTTACCATAATTTGGCATTTCAACACGGCAATCTTCCAGATAAATGGATTTTGGAGCTGGAATTAATTCAAAATCTATATTTATTTTCTTAGTGTGGTTAACAAAACAGAGCTGCCAGGCTTATTTATATTAATAATTATTCAAGTTTATTGATTTGTTAATCAATTGCTAGTGTCAATGTTTCTTCAAAACCCTGTTTGACTGAAGGAATTTACCAAAATTTCGCATTTTAACACGGCAATCTGTCGGATAAATGGATTTTGGAGCTGGAATTAATTCAAAATTTATATTTATTTTCTTAGTGTGGTTAACAAAACAGAGCTGCCAGGCTTATTTATATCAATAATTATTCAAGTTTATTTATTGTTAATCAATTGCTAGTGCCAATGTTGCTTCAAAACCCTGTTTGACTGAAGAAATTTACCAAAATTTGGCATTTCAACACGGCAATCTGCCAGATAAATGGATTTTGGAGTTGGAAATATTCATAATTCTCAAGTATTAATTCAAAATTTATATTTATTTTCTTAGTGTGGTTAACAAAACAAAGCTGCAAGGCTTATTTATATCAATTATTATTCAAGTTTATTGATTTGTTAATCAATTGCTAGTGTCAATGTTTCTTCAAAATCCTGTTTGACTGAAGAAATTTACCAAAATTCGGCATTTCAACACGGCAATCTGCCAGATAAATGGATATTGGAGCTGGAATTATTTCAAAATCTATATTTATTTTCTTAGTGTGGTTAACAAAACAGAGCTGCCAGGCTTATTTCTATCAATAATGATTAAAGTTTACTGATTTGTTAATCAATTGCTAGTGTCAATGTTTCTTCAAAACCCTGTTTGACTGAAGAAATTTACCAAAATTTCGCATTTTAACACGGCAATCTGCCAGATAAATGGATTTTGGAGCTGGAATTAATTCAAATTTTATATTTATTTTCTTAGTGTGGTTAACAAAACAGAGCTGCCAGGCTTATTTATATCAATGATTATTCAAGTCTATTGATTTGTTAATCAATTGCTAATGTCAATGTATCTTCAAAACCCTGTTTGACTGAAGAAATTTACCATAATTTGGCATTTCAACACGGCAATCTTCCAGATAAATGGATTTTGGAGCTGGAATTAATTCAAAATCTATATTTATTTTCTTAGTGTGGTTAACAAAACAGAGCTGCCAGGCTTATTTATATTAATAATTATTCAAGTTTATTGATTTGTTAATCAATTGCTAGTGTCAATGTTTCTTCAAAACCCTGTTTGACTGAAGGAATTTACCAAAATTTCGCATTTTAACACGGCAACCTGTCGGATAAATGGATTTTGGAGCTGGAATTAATTCAAAATTTATATTTATTTTCTTAGTGTGGTTAACTAAACAGAGCTGCCAGGCTTATTTATATCAATAATTATTCAAGTTTATTGATTGTTAATCAATTGCTAGTGCCAATGTTGCTTCAAAACCCTGTTTGACTGAAGAAATTTACCAAAATTTGGCATTTCAACACGGCAATCTGCCAGATAAATGGATTTTGGAGTTGGAAATATTCATAATTCTCAAGTATTAATTCAAAATTTATATTTATTTTCTTAGTGTGGTTAACAAAACAAAGCTGCAAGGCTTATTTATATCAATAATTATTCAAGTTTATTGATTGTTAATCAATTGCTAGTGCCAATGTTGCTTCAAAACCCTGTTTGACTGAAGAAATTTACCAAAATTCGGCATTTCAACACGGCAATCTGCCAGATAAATGGATATTGGAGCTGGAATTATTTCAAAATCTATATTTATTTTCTTAGTGTGGTTAACAAAACAGAGCTGCCAGGCTTATTTCTATCAATAATGATTCAAGTTTATTGATTTGTTAATCAATTGCTAGTGTCAATGTTACTTCAAAACCCTGTTTGACTGAAGAAATTTACCAAAATTTAACATTTCAACACGGCAATCTGCCTGATAAATGGATTTTGGAGGTGGAAATATACATAATTAAGAATTAATTCAAAATTTATATTTATTTTCTTAGTGTGGTTAACAAAACAGAGCTTCCAGGCTTATTTATATCAACGATTATTCAAGTTTATTGATTTGTTAATCAATTGCAAGTGTCAATGTTACTTCAAAACCCAGTTTGACTGAAGAAATTTGACAAAATTTGCATTTCAACACGGCAATCTGCCAGATAAATGTATTTTGTAGCTGGAAATATTCATAATTCTTAAGAATTAATTCAAAATTTATATTTATTTTCTTAGTGTGGTTAACAAAACAGAGCTGCCAGGCTTATTTATATCAATAATTATTCAAGTTTATTGATTTGTTAATCAATTGCTAGTGTCAATGTTTCTTCAAAACCCTGTTTGACTGAAGGAATTTACCAAAATTTCGCATTTTAACACGGCAACCTGTCGGATAAATGGATTTTGGAGCTGGAATTAATTCAAAATTTATATTTATTTTCTTAGTGTGGTTAACTAAACAGAGCTGCCAGGCTTATTTATATCAATAATTATTCAAGTTTATTGATTGTTAATCAATTGCTAGTGCCAATGTTGCTTCAAAACCCTGTTTGACTGAAGAAATTTACCAAAATTTGGCATTTCAACACGGCAATCTGCCAGATAAATGGATTTTGGAGTTGGAAATATTCATAATTCTCAAGTATTAATTCAAAATTTATATTTATTTTCTTAGTGTGGTTAACAAAACAAAGCTGCAAGGCTTATTTATATCAATAATTATTCAAGTTTATTGATTGTTAATCAATTGCTAGTGCCAATGTTGCTTCAAAACCCTGTTTGACTGAAGAAATTTACCAAAATTCGGCATTTCAACACGGCAATCTGCCAGATAAATGGATATTGGAGCTGGAATTATTTCAAAATCTATATTTATTTTCTTAGTGTGGTTAACAAAACAGAGCTGCCAGGCTTATTTCTATCAATAATGATTCAAGTTTATTGATTTGTTAATCAATTGCTAGTGTCAATGTTACTTCAAAACCCTGTTTGACTGAAGAAATTTACCAAAATTTAACATTTCAACACGGCAATCTGCCTGATAAATGGATTTTGGAGGTGGAAATATACATAATTAAGAATTAATTCAAAATTTATATTTATTTTCTTAGTGTGGTTAACAAAACAGAGCTTCCAGGCTTATTTATATCAACGATTATTCAAGTTTATTGATTTGTTAATCAATTGCAAGTGTCAATGTTACTTCAAAACCCAGTTTGACTGAAGAAATTTGACAAAATTTGCATTTCAACACGGCAATCTGCCAGATAAATGTATTTTGTAGCTGGAAATATTCATAATTCTTAAGAATTAATTCAAAATTTATATTTATTTTCTTAGTGTGGTTAACAAAACAGAGCTGCCAGGCTTATTTATATCAATAATTATTCAAGTTTATTGATTTGTTAATCAATTGCTAGTGTCAATGTTTCTTCAAAACCCTGTTTGACTGAAGAAATTTACCAAAATTTCGCATTTTAACACGGCAATCTTTCGGATAAATGGATTTTGGAGCTGGAATTAATTCAAAATTTATATTTATTTTCTTAGTGTGGTTAACAAAACAGAGCTGCCAGGCTTATTTATATCAATAATTATTCAAGTTTATTGATTGTTAATCAATTGCTAGTGCCAATGTTGCTTCAAAACCCTGTTTGACTGAAGAAATTTACCAAAATTTGGCATTTCAACACGGCAATCTGCCAGATAAATGGATTTTGGAGTTGGAAATATTCATAATTCTCAAGAATTAATTCAAAATTTATATTTATTTTCTTAGTGTGGTTAACAAAACAAAGCTGCAAGGCTTATTTATATCAATTATTATTCAAGTTTATTGATTTGTTAATCAATTGCTAGTGTCAATGTTTCTTCAAAATCCTGTTTGACTGAAGAAATTTACCAAAATTCGGCATTTCAACACGGCAATCTGCCAGATAAATGGATATTGGAGCTGGAATTATTTCAAAATCTATATTTATTTTCTTAGTGTGGTTAACAAAACAGAGCTGCCAGGCTTATTTCTATCAATAATGATTAAAGTTTACTGATTTGTTAATCAATTGCTAGTGTCAATGTTTCTTCAAAACCCTGTTTGACTGAAGAAATTTACCAAAATTTCGCATTTTAACACGGCAATCTGTCGGATAAATGGATTTTGAAGCTGGAATTAATTCAAAATCTATATTTATTTTCTTAGTGTGGTTAACAAAACAGAGCTGCCAGGCTTATTTATATCAATAATTATTCAAGTTTATTGATTTGTTAATCAATTGCTAGTGTCAATGTTTCTTCAAAACCCTGTTTGACTGAAGAAATTTACCAAAATTTCGCATTTTAACACGGCAATCTGTCGGATAAATGGATTTTGGAGCTGGAATTAATTCAAAATTTATATTTATTTTCTTAGTGTGGTTAACAAAACAGAGCTGCCAGGCTTATTTATATCAATAATTATTCAAGTTTATTGATTGTTAATCAATTGCTAGTGCCAATGTTGCTTCAAAACCCTGTTTGACTGTAGAAATTTACCAAAATTTGGCATTTCAACACGGCAATCTGCCAGATAAATGGATTTTGGAGCTGGAATTAATTCAAATTTTATATTTATTTTCTTAGTGTGGTTAACAAAACAGAGCTGCCAGGCTTATTTATATCAATGATTATTCAAGTCTATTGATTTGTTAATCAATTGCTAATGTCAATGTATCTTCAAAACCCTGTTTGACTGAAGAAATTTACCATAATTTGGCATTTCAACACGGCAATCTTCCAGATAAATGGATTTTGGAGCTGGAATTAATTCAAAATCTATATTTATTTTCTTAGTGTGGTTAACAAAACAGAGCTGCCAGGCTTATTTATATTAATAATTATTCAAGTTTATTGATTTGTTAATCAATTGCTAGTGTCAATGTTTCTTCAAAACCCTGTTTGACTGAAGGAATTTACCAAAATTTCGCATTTTAACACGGCAATCTGTCGGATAAATGGATTTTGGAGCTGGAATTAATTCAAAATTTATATTTATTTTCTTAGTGTGGTTAACAAAACAGAGCTGCCAGGCTTATTTATATCAATAATTATTCAAGTTTATTGATTGTTAATCAATTGCTAGTGCCAATGTTGCTTCAAAACCCTGTTTGACTGAAGAAATTTACCAAAATTTGGCATTTCAACACGGCAATCTGCCAGATAAATGGATTTTGGAGTTGGAAATATTCATAATTCTCAAGTATTAATTCAAAATTTATATTTATTTTCTTAGTGTGGTTAACAAAACAAAGCTGCAAGGCTTATTTATATCAATAATTATTCAAGTTTATTGATTGTTAATCAATTGCTAGTGTCAATGTTTCTTCAAAACCCTGTTTGACTGAAGAAATTTACCAAAATTTCGCATTTTAACACGGCAATCTGTCGGATAAATGGATTTTGGAGCTGGAATTAATTCAAAATTTATATTTATTTTCTTAGTGTGGTTAACAAAACAGAGCTGCCAGGCTTATTTATATCAATAATTATTCAAGTTTATTGATTGTTAATCAATTGCTAGTGCCAATGTTGCTTCAAAACCCTGTTTGACTGAAGAAATTTACCAAAATTTGGTATTTCAACACGGCAATCTGCCAGATAAATGGATTTTGGAGTTGGAAATATTCATAATTCTCAAGAATTAATTCAAAATTTATATTTATTTTCTTAGTGTGGTTAACAAAACAAAGCTGCAAGGCTTATTTATATCAATTATTATTCAAGTTTATTGATTTGTTAATCAATTGCTAGTGTCAATGTTTCTTCAAAATCCTGTTTGACTGAAGAAATTTACCAAAATTCGGCATTTCAACACGGCAATCTGCCAGATAAATGGATATTGGAGCTGGAATTATTTCAAAATCTATATTTATTTTCTTAGTGTGGTTAACAAAACAGAGCTGCCAGGCTTATTTCTATCAATAATGATTAAAGTTTACTGATTTGTTAATCAATTGCTAGTGTCAATGTTTCTTCAAAACCCTGTTTGACTGAAGAAATTTACCAAAATTTCGCATTTTAACACGGCAATCTGCCAGATAAATGGATTTTGGAGCTGGAATTAATTCAAATTTTATATTTATTTTCTTAGTGTGGTTAACAAAACAGAGCTGCCAGGCTTATTTATATCAATGATTATTCAAGTCTATTGATTTGTTAATCAATTGCTAATGTCAATGTATCTTCAAAACCCTGTTTGACTGAAGAAATTTACCATAATTTGGCATTTCAACACGGCAATCTTCCAGATAAATGGATTTTGGAGCTGGAATTAATTCAAAATCTATATTTATTTTCTTAGTGTGGTTAACAAAACAGAGCTGCCAGGCTTATTTATATTAATAATTATTCAAGTTTATTGATTTGTTAATCAATTGCTAGTGTCAATGTTTCTTCAAAACCCTGTTTGACTGAAGGAATTTACCAAAATTTCGCATTTTAACACGGCAACCTGTCGGATAAATGGATTTTGGAGCTGGAATTAATTCAAAATTTATATTTATTTTCTTAGTGTGGTTAACAAAACAGAGCTGCCAGGCTTATTTATATCAATAATTATTCAAGTTTATTGATTGTTAATCAATTGCTAGTGCCAATGTTGCTTCAAAACCCTGTTTGACTGAAGAAATTTACCAAAATTTGGCATTTCAACACGGCAATCTGCCAGATAAATGGATTTTGGAGTTGGAAATATTCATAATTCTCAAGTATTAATTCAAAATTTATATTTATTTTCTTAGTGTGGTTAACAAAACAAAGCTGCAAGGTTTATTTATATCAATAATTATTCAAGTTTATTGATTGTTAATCAATTGCTAGTGCCAATGTTGCTTCAAAACCCTGTTTGACTGAAGAAATTTACCAAAATTTGGCATTTCAACACGGCAATCTGCCAGATAAATGGATTTTGGAGTTGGAAATATTCATAATTCTCAAGAATTAATTCAAAATTTATATTTATTTTCTTAGTGTGGTTAACAAAACAAAGCTGCAAGGCTTATTTATATCAATTATTATTCAAGTTTATTGATTTGTTAATCAATTGCTAGTGTCAATGTTTCTTCAAAATCCTGTTTGACTGAAGAAATTTACCAAAATTCGGCATTTCAACACGGCAATCTGCCAGATAAATGGATATTGGAGCTGGAATTATTTCAAAATCTATATTTATTTTCTTAGTGTGGTTAACAAAACAGAGCTGCCAGGCTTATTTCTATCAATAATGATTCAAGTTTATTGATTTGTTAATCAATTGCTAGTGTCAATGTTACTTCAAAACCCTGTTTGACTGAAGAAATTTACTAAAATTTGGCATTTCAAAACGGCAATCTTCCAGATAAATGGATTTTGGAGCTTGAATTAATTCAAAATTTATATTTATTTTCTTAGTGTGGTTAACAAAACAGAGCTGCCAGCCTTATTTATATCAATAATTATTCAAGTTTATTGATTTGTTAATCAATTGCTAGTGTCATAGTATCATCAAAACCCTGTTTGACTGAAGAAATTTACCAAAATTTGGCATTTCAACACGGCAATCTGCCAGATAAATGTATTTTGGAGCTGGAAATATTCATAATTTTTAAGAATTAATTCAAAATTTATATTTATTTTCTTAGTGTGGTTAACAAAACAGAGCTGCCAGGCTTATTTATATCAATTATTATTCAAGTTTATTGATTTGTTAATCAATTGCTATTGTCAATGTATCTTCAAAATCCTGTTTGACTGAAGAAATTTACTAAAATTTGGCATTTCAACACGGCAATCTTCCAGATAAATGGATTTTGGAGCTTGAATTAATTCAAAATTTATATTTATTTTCTTAGTGTGGTTAACAAAACAGAGCTGCCAGCCTTATTTATATCAATGATTATTCAAATTTATTGATTTGTTGGTCAATTGCTAGTGTCAATGTATCTCCAAAATCCTGTTTGACTGAAGAAATTTACCAAAATTTGGCATTTTAACACGGCAATCTGCCAGATAAATGGATTTTGGAGCTGGAATTAATTCAAAATTTATATTTATTTTCATAATGTGGTTAACAAAACAGAGCTGCCAGGCTTATTTATATCAATAATTATTCAAGTTTATTGGTTTTTTAATCAATTGCTAGTGTCAATGTTACTTCAAAAACCTGTTTGACTGAAGAAATTTACCAAAATTTAACATTTCAACACGGCAATCTGCCTGATAATTGGATTTTGGAGGTGGAAATATACATAATTAAGAATTAATTCAAAATTTATATTTATTTTCTTAGTGTGGTTAACAAAACAGAGCTTCCAGGCTTATTTATATCAATGATTATTCAAGTTTATTGATTTGTTAATCAATTGCAAGTGTCAATGTTACTTCAAAACCCAGTTTGAATGAAGAAATTTAACAAAATTTGGCATTTCAACACGGCAATCTGCCAGATAAATGGATTTTGGAGTTGGAAATATTCATAATTCTCAAGAATTAATTCAAAATTTATATTTATTTTCTTAGTGTGGTTAACAAAACAGAGCTGCCAGGCTTATTTATATCAATAATTATTCAAGTTTATTGATTTGTTAATCAATTGCTAGTGTCAATGTTTCTTCAAAATCCTGTTTGACTGAAGAAATTTACCAAAATTCGGCATTTCAACACGGCAATCTGCCAGATAAATGGATATTGGAGCTGGAATTATTTCAAAATCTATATTTATTTTCTTAGTGTGGTTAACAAAACAGAGCTGCCAGGCTTATTTCTATCAATAATGATTCAAGTTTATTGATTTGTTAATCAATTGCTAGTGTCAATGTTACTTCAAAACCCTGTTTGACTGAAGAAATTTACCAAAATTTAACATTTCAACACGGCAATCTGCCTGATAAATGGATTTTGGAGGTGGAAATATACATAATTAAGAATTAATTCAAAATTTATATTTATTTTCTTAGTGTGGTTAACAAAACAGAGCTGCCAGGCTTATTTCTATCAATAGTGATTCAAGTTTATTGATTTGTAAATCAATTGCTAGTGTCAATGTTACTTCAAAACCCTGTTTGACTGAAGAAATTTACCAAAATTTAACATTTCAACACGGCAATCTGCCTGATAAATGGATTTTGGAGGAGGAAATATACATAATTAAGAATTAATTCAAAATTTATATTTATTTTCTTAGTGTGGTTAACAAAACAGAGCTTCCAGGCTTATTTATATCAATGATTATTCAAGTTTATTGATTTGTTAATCAATTGCAAGTGTCAATGTTACTTCAAAACCCAGTTTGACTGAAGAAATTTAACAAAATTTGGCATTTCAACACGGCAATCTGCCAGATAAATGTATTTTGTAGCTGGAAATATTCATAATTCTTAAGAATTAATTCAAAATTTATATTTATTTTCTTAGTGTGGTTAACAAAACAAAGCTGCAAGGCTTATTTATATCAATTATTATTCAAGTTTATTGATTTGTTAATCAATTGCTAGTGTCAATGTTTCTTCAAAATCCTGTTTGACTGAAGAAATTTACCAAAATTCGGCATTTCAACACGGCAATCTGCCAGATAAATGGATATTGGAGCTGGAATTAATTCAAAATCTATATTTATTTTCTTAGTGTGGTTAACAAAACAGATGTGCCAGGCTTATTTCTATCAATAATGATTCAAGTTTATTGATTTGTTAATCAATTGCAAGTGTCAATGTTACTTCAAAACCCTGTTTGACTGAAGAAATTTAACAAAATTTGGCATTTCAACACGGCAATCTGCCAGATAAATGTATTTTGTAGCTGGAAATATTCATAATTCTTAAGAATTAATTCAAAATTTATATTTATTTTCTTAGTGTGGTTAACAAAACAGAGCTGCCAGGCTTATTTATATCAATAATTATTCAAGTTTATTGATTTGTTAATCAATTGCTAGTGTCAATGTTTCTTCAAAATCCTGTTTGACTGAAGAAATTTACCAAAATTCGGCATTTCAACACGGCAATCTGCCAGATAAATGGATATTGGAGCTGGAATTATTTCAAAATCTATATTTATTTTCTTAGTGTGGTTAACAAAACAGAGCTGCCAGGCTTATTTCTATCAATAATGATTCAAGTTTATTGATTTGTTAATCAATTGCTAGTGTCAATGTTTCTTCAAAACCCTGTTTGACTGAAGAAATTTACCAAAATTTCGCATTTTAACACGGCAATCTGTCGGATAAATGGATTTTGGAGCTGGAATTAATTCAAAATCTATATTTATTTTCTTAGTGTGGTTAACAAAACAGAGCTGCCAGGCTTATTTATATCAATAATTATTCAAGTTTATTGATTTGTTAATCAATTGCTAGTGTCAATGAATCTTCAAAACCCTGTTTGACTGAAGAAATTTACCAAAATTCGGCATTTCAACACGGTAATCTGCCATATAAATGGTGTTTGGAGCTGGAATTAATTCAAAATCTATATTTATTTTCTTAGTGTGGTTAACAAAACAGAGCTGCCAGGCTTATTTATATCAATAATTATTCAAGTTTATTGATTGTTAATCAATTGCTAGTGCCAATGTTGCTTCAAAACCCTGTTTGACTGTAGAAATTTACCAAAATTTGGCATTTCAACACGGCAATCTGCCAGATAAATGGATTTTGGAGCTGGAATTAATTCAAAATTTATATTTATTTTCTTAGTGTGGTTAACAAAACAGAGCTGCCAGGCTTATTTCTATCAATTATTATTCAAGTTTATTGATTTGTTAATCAATTGCTAGTGTCCATGTATCTTCAAAATCCTGTTTGACTGAAGAAATTTACTAAAATTTGGCATTTCAACACGGCAATCTGCCTGATAAATGGATTTTGGAGGTGGAAATATACATAATTAAGAATTAATTCAAAATTTATATTTATTTTCTTAGTGTGGTTAACAAAACAGAGCTGCCAGGCTTATTTCTATCAATAATTATTCAAGTTTATTGATTTGTTAATCAATTGCTAGTGTCAATGTTACTTCAAAACCCTGTTTGACTGAAGAAATTTACCAAAATTTAACATTTCAACACGGCAATCTGCCTGATAAATGGATTTTGGAGGTGGAAATATACATAATTAAGAATTAATTCAAAATTTATATTTATTTTCTTAGTGTGGTTAACAAAACAGAGCTGCCAGGCTTATTTCTATCAATAGTGATTCAAGTTTATTGATTTGTAAATCAATTGCTAGTGTCAATGTTACTTCAAAACCCTGTTTGACTGAAGAAATTTACCAAAATTTAACATTTCAACACGGCAATCTGCCTGATAAATGGATTTTGGAGGAGGAAATATACATAATTAAGAATTAATTCAAAATTTATATTTATTTTCTTAGTGTGGTTAACAAAACAGAGCTTCCAGGCTTATTTATATCAATGATTATTCAAGTTTATTGATTTGTTAATCAATTGCAAGTGTCAATGTTACTTCAAAACCCAGTTTGACTGAAGAAATTTAACAAAATTTGGCATTTCAACACGGCAATCTGCCAGATAAATGTATTTTGTAGCTGGAAATATTCATAATTCTTAAGAATTAATTCAAAATTTATATTTATTTTCTTAGTGTGGTTAACAAAACAAAGCTGCAAGGCTTATTTATATCAATTATTATTCAAGTTTATTGATTTGTTAATCAATTGCTAGTGTCAATGTTTCTTCAAAATCCTGTTTGACTGAAGAAATTTACCAAAATTCGGCATTTCAACACGGCAATCTGCCAGATAAATGGATATTGGAGCTGGAATTAATTCAAAATCTATATTTATTTTCTTAGTGTGGTTAACAAAACAGATGTGCCAGGCTTATTTCTATCAATAATGATTCAAGTTTATTGATTTGTTAATCAATTGCAAGTGTCAATGTTACTTCAAAACCCTGTTTGACTGAAGAAATTTAACAAAATTTGGCATTTCAACACGGCAATCTGCCAGATAAATGTATTTTGTAGCTGGAAATATTCATAATTCTTAAGAATTAATTCAAAATTTATATTTATTTTCTTAGTGTGGTTAACAAAACAGAGCTGCCAGGCTTATTTATATCAATAATTATTCAAGTTTATTGATTTGTTAATCAATTGCTAGTGTCAATGTTTCTTCAAAATCCTGTTTGACTGAAGAAATTTACCAAAATTCGGCATTTCAACACGGCAATCTGCCAGATAAATGGATATTGGAGCTGGAATTATTTCAAAATCTATATTTATTTTCTTAGTGTGGTTAACAAAACAGAGCTGCCAGGCTTATTTCTATCAATAATGATTCAAGTTTATTGATTTGTTAATCAATTGCTAGTGTCAATGTTTCTTCAAAACCCTGTTTGACTGAAGAAATTTACCAAAATTTCGCATTTTAACACGGCAATCTGTCGGATAAATGGATTTTGGAGCTGGAATTAATTCAAAATCTATATTTATTTTCTTAGTGTGGTTAACAAAACAGAGCTGCCAGGCTTATTTATATCAATAATTATTCAAGTTTATTGATTTGTTAATCAATTGCTAGTGTCAATGAATCTTCAAAACCCTGTTTGACTGAAGAAATTTACCAAAATTCGGCATTTCAACACGGTAATCTGCCATATAAATGGTGTTTGGAGCTGGAATTAATTCAAAATCTATATTTATTTTCTTAGTGTGGTTAACAAAACAGAGCTGCCAGGCTTATTTATATCAATAATTATTCAAGTTTATTGATTGTTAATCAATTGCTAGTGCCAATGTTGCTTCAAAACCCTGTTTGACTGTAGAAATTTACCAAAATTTGGCATTTCAACACGGCAATCTGCCAGATAAATGGATTTTGGAGCTGGAATTAATTCAAAATTTATATTTATTTTCTTAGTGTGGTTAACAAAACAGAGCTGCCAGGCTTATTTCTATCAATTATTATTCAAGTTTATTGATTTGTTAATCAATTGCTAGTGTCCATGTATCTTCAAAATCCTGTTTGACTGAAGAAATTTACTAAAATTTGGCATTTCAACACGGCAATCTGCCTGATAAATGGATTTTGGAGGTGGAAATATACATAATTAAGAATTAATTCAAAATTTATATTTATTTTCTTAGTGTGGTTAACAAAACAGAGCTTCCAGGCTTATTTATATCAATGATTATTCAAGTTTATTGATTTGTTAATCAATTGCAAGTGTCAATGTTACTTCAAAACCCAGTTTGACTGAAGAAATTTAACAAAATTTGGCATTTCAACACGGCAATCTGCCAGATAAATGTATTTTGTAGCTGGAAATATTCATAATTCTTAAGAATTAATTCAAAATTTATATTTATTTTCTTAGTGTGGTTAACAAAACAGAGCTGCCAGGCTTATTTATATCAATAATTATTCAAGTTTATTGATTTGTTAATCAATTGCTAGTGTCAATGTTTCTTCAAAACCCTGTTTGACTGAAGAAATTTACCAAAATTTCGCATTTTAACACGGCAATCTGTCGGATAAATGGATTTTGGAGCTGGAATTAATTCAAAATTTATATTTATTTTCTTAGTGTGGTTAACAAAACAGAGCTGCCAGGCTTATTTATATCAATAATTATTCAAGTTTATTGATTGTTAATCAATTGCTAGTGCCAATGTTGCTTCAAAACCCTGTTTGACTGAAGAAATTTACCAAAATTTGGCATTTCAACAAGGCAATCTGCCAGATAAATGGATTTTGGAGTTGGAAATATTCATAATTCTCAAGAATTAATTCAAAATTTATATTTATTTTCTTAGTGTGGTTAACAAAACAAAGCTGCAAGGCTTATTTATATCAATTATTATTCAAGTTTATTGATTTTTTAATCAATTGCTAGTGTCAATGTTTCTTCAAAATCCTGTTTGACTGAAGAAATTTACCAAAATTCGGCATTTCAACACGGCAATCTGCCAGATAAATGGATATTGGAGCTGGAATTATTTCAAAATCTATATTTATTTTCTTAGTGTGGTTAACAAAACAGAGCTGCCAGGCTTATTTCTATCAATAATGATTCAAGTTTATTGATTTGTTAATCAATTGCTAGTGTCAATGTTACTTCAAAACCCTGTTTGACTGAAGAAATTTACCAAAATTTAACATTTCAACACGGCAATCTGCCTGATAAATGGATTTTGGAGGTGGAAATATACATAATTAAGAATTAATTCAAAATTTATATTTATTTTCTTAGTGTGGTTAACAAAACAGAGCTTCCAGGCTTATTTATATCAACGATTATTCAAGTTTATTGATTTGTTAATCAATTGCAAGTGTCAATGTTACTTCAAAACTCAGTTTGACTGAAGAAATTTAACAAAATTTGCATTTCAACACGGCAATCTGCCAGATAAATGTATTTTGTAGCTGGAAATAATCATAATTCTTAAGAATTAATTCAAAATTTATATTTATTTTCTTAGTGTGGTTAACAAAACAGAGCTGCCAGGCTTATTTATATCAATAATTATTCAAGTTTATTGATTTGTTAATCAATTGCTAGTGTCAATGTTTCTTCAAAACCCTGTTTGACTGAAGAAATTTACCAAAATTTCTCATTTTAACACGGCAATCTGTCGGATAAATGGATTTTGGAGCTGGAATTAATTCAAAATTTATATTTATTTTCTTAGTGTGGTTAACAAAACAGAGCTGCCAGGCTTATTTATATCAATAATTATTCAAGTTTATTGATTGTTAATCAATTGCTAGTGCCAATGTTGCTTCAAAACCCTGTTTGACTGAAGAAATTTACCAAAATTTGGCATTTCAACACGGCAATCTGCCAGATAAATGGATTTTGGAGTTGGAAATATTCATAATTCTCAAGAATTAATTCAAAATTTATATTTATTTTCTTAGTGTGGTTAACAAAACAAAGCTGCAAGGCTTATTTATATCAATTATTATTCAAGATTATTGATTTGTTAATCAATTGCTAGTGTCAATGTTTCTTCAAAATCCTGTTTGACTGAAGAAATTTACCAAAATTCGGCATTTCAACACGGCAATCTGCCAGATAAATGGATATTGGAGCTGGAATTATTTCAAAATCTATATTTATTTTCTTAGTGTGGTTAACAAAACAGAGCTGCCAGGCTTATTTCTATCAATAATGATTCAAGTTTATTGATTTGTTAATCAATTGCTAGTGTCAATGTTACTTCAAAACCCTGTTTGACTGAAGAAATTTACCAAAATTTAACATTTCAACACGGCAATCTGCCTGATAAATGGATTTTGGAGGTGGAAATATACATAATTAAGAATTAATTCAAAATTTATATTTATTTTCTTAGTGTGGTTAACAAAACAGAGCTTCCAGGCTTATTTATATCAACGATTATTCAAGTTTATTGATTTGTTAATCAATTGCAAGTGTCAATGTTACTTCAAAACCAATTTGACTGAAGAAATTTGACAAAATTTGCATTTCAACACGGCAATCTGCCAGATAAATGTATTTTGTAGCTGGAAATATTCATAATTCTTAAGAATTAATTCAAAATTTATATTTATTTTCTTAGTGTGGTTAACAAAACAGAGCTGCCAGGCTTATTTATATCAATAATTATTCAAGTTTATTGATTTGTTAATCAATTGCTAGTGTCAATGTTTCTTCAAAACCCTGTTTGACTGAAGAAATTTACCAAAATTTCGCATTTTAACACGGCAATCTGTCGGATAAATGGATTTTGGAGCTGGAATTAATTCAAAATTTATATTTATTTTCTTAGTGTGGTTAACAAAACAGAGCTGCCAGGCTTATTTCTATCAATAATTATTCAAGTTTATTGATTTGTTAATCAATTGCTAGTGTCAATGTTTCTTCAAAACCCTGTTTGACTGAAGAAATTTACCAAAATTTGGCATTTCAACACGGCAATCTGCCAGATAAATGGATTTTGGAGCTTGAATTAATTCGAAATCTATATTTATTTTCTTAGTGTGGTTAACAAAACAGAGCTGCCAGGCTTATTTCTATCAATAATTATTCAAGTTTATTGATTTGTTAATCAATTGCTAGTGTCAATGTTTCTTCAAAACCCTGTTTGACTGAAGAAATTTACCAAAATTTGGCATTTCAACACGGCAATCTGCCAGATAAATGGATTTTGGAGCTGGAAATATTCATAATTCTTAAGAATTAGTTCAAAATTTATATTAATTTTCTTAGTGTGGTTAACAAAACAGAGCTGCCAGGCTTATTTATATCAATAATTAATCAAGTTTATTGTTTTGTTAATGAATTGCTTGTGTCGATTTTTCTTCAAAACCCTGTTAAACTAAAGCAATTTACCAAAATTTGGCATTTCAACACGGCAATCTGCCAGATAAATGGATTTTGGAGTTGGAAATATTCATAATTCTCAAGAATTAATTCAAAATTTATATTTATTTTCTTAGTGTGGTTAACAAAACAAAGCTGCAAGGCTTATTTATATCAATAATTATTCAAGTTTATTGATTGTTAATCAATTGCTAGTGCCAATGTTGCTTCAAAACCCTGTTTGACTGAAGAAATTTACCAAAATTCGGCATTTCAACACGGCAATCTGCCAGATAAATGGATATTGGAGCTGGAATTATTTCAAAATCTATATTTATTTTCTTAGTGTGGTTAACAAAACAGAGCTGCCAGGCTTATTTCTATCAATAATGATTCAAGTTTATTGATTTGTTAATCAATTGCTAGTGTCAATGTTACTTCAAAACCCTGTTTGACTGAAGAAATTTACCAAAATTTAACATTTCAACACGGCAATCTGCCTGATAAATGGATTTTGGAGGTGGAAATATACATAATTAAGAATTAATTCAAAATTTATATTTATTTTCTTAGTGTGGTTAACAAAACAGAGCTTCCAGGCTTATTTATATCAACGATTATTCAAGTTTATTGATTTGTTAATCAATTGCAAGTGTCAATGTTACTTCAAAACCCAGTTTGACTGAAGAAATTTGACAAAATTTGCATTTCAACACGGCAATCTGCCAGATAAATGTATTTTGTAGCTGGAAATATTCATAATTCTTAAGAATTAATTCAAAATTTATATTTATTTTCTTAGTGTGGTTAACAAAACAGAGCTGCCAGGCTTATTTATATCAATAATTATTCAAGTTTATTGATTTGTTAATCAATTGCTAGTGTCAATGTTTCTTCAAAACCCTGTTTGACTGAAGAAATTTACCAAAATTTCGCATTTTAACACGGCAATCTGTCGGATAAATGGATTTTGGAGCTGGAATTAATTCAAAATTTATATTTATTTTCTTAGTGTGGTTAACAAAACAGAGCTGCCAGGCTTATTTATATCAATAATTATTCAAGTTTATTGATTGTTAATCAATTGCTAGTGCCAATGTTGCTTCAAAACCCTGTTTGACTGAAGAAATTTACCAAAATTTGGCATTTCAACACGGCAATCTGCCAGATAAATGGATTTTGGAGTTGGAAATATTCATAATTCTCAAGAATTAATTCAAAATTTATATTTATTTTCTTAGTGTGGTTAACAAAACAAAGCTGCAAGGCTTATTTATATCAATAATTATTCAAGTTTATTGATTGTTAATCAATTGCTAGTGCCAATGTTGCTTCAAAACCCTGTTTGACTGAAGAAATTTACCAAAATTTGGCATTTCAACACGGCAATCTGCCAGATAAATGGATTTTGGAGTTGGAAATATTCATAATTCTCAAGAATTAATTCAAAATTTATATTTATTTTCTTAGTGTGGTTAACAAAACAAAGCTGCAAGGCTTATTTATATCAATAATTATTCAAGTTTATTGATTGTTAATCAATTGCTAGTGCCAATGTTGCTTCAAAACCCTGTTTGACTGAAGAAATTTACCAAAATTTGGCATTTCAACACGGCAATCTGCCAGATAAATGGATTTTGGAGTTGGAAATATTCATAATTCTCAAGAATTAATTCAAAATTTATATTTATTTTCTTAGTGTGGTTAACAAAACAAAGCTGCAAGGCTTATTTATATCAATTATTATTCAAGTTTATTGATTTGTTAATCAATTGCTAGTGTCAATGTTTCTTCAAAATCCTGTTTGACTGAAGAAATTTACCAAAATTCGGCATTTCAACACGGCAATCTGCCAGATAAATGGATATTGGAGCTGGAATTATTTCAAAATCTATATTTATTTTCTTAGTGTGGTTAACAAAACAGAGCTGCCAGGCTTATTTCTATCAATAATGATTCAAGTTTATTGATTTGTTAATCAATTGCTAGTGTCAATGTTACTTCAAAACCCTGTTTGACTGAAGAAATTTACCAAAATTTAACATTTCAACACGGCAATCTGCCTGATAAATGGATTTTGGAGGTGGAAATATACATAATTAAGAATTAATTCAAAATTTATATTTATTTTCTTAGTGTGGTTAACAAAACAGAGCTGCCAGGCTTATTTCTATCAATAATGATTCAAGTTTATTGATTTGTAAATCAATTGCTAGTGTCAATGTTGCTTCAAAACCCTGTTTGACTGAAGAAATTTACCAAAATTTGGCATTTCAACACGGCAATCTGCCAGATAAATGGATTTTGGAGTTGGAAATAATCATAATTCTCAAGAATTAATTCAAAATTTATATTTATTTTCTTAGTGTGGTTAACAAAACAAAGCTGCAAGGCTTATTTATATCAATTATTATTCAAGTTTATTGATTTGTTAATCAATTGCTAGTGTCAATGTTTCTTCAAAATCCTGTTTGACTGAAGAAATTTACCAAAATTCGGCATTTCAACACGGCAATCTGCCAGATAAATGGATATTGGAGCTGGAATTATTTCAAAATCTATATTTATTTTCTTAGTGTGGTTAACAAAACAGAGCTGCCAGGCTTATTTCTATCAATAATGATTCAAGTTTATTGATTTGTTAATCAATTGCTAGTGTCAATGTTACTTCAAAACCCTGTTTGACTGAAGAAATTTACCAAAATTTAACATTTCAACACGGCAATCTGCCTGATAAATGGATTTTGGAGGTGGAAATATACATAATTAAGAATTAATTCAAAATTTATATTTATTTTCTTAGTGTGGTTAACAAAACAGAGCTGCCAGGCTTATTTCTATCAATAATGATTCAAGTTTATTGATTTGTAAATCAATTGCTAGTGTCAATGTTACTTCAAAACCCTGTTTGACTGAAGAAATTTACCAAAATTTAACATTTCAACACGGCAATCTGCCTGATAAATGGATTTTGGAGGTGGAAATATACATAATTAAGAATTAATTCAAAATTTATATTTATTTTCTTAGTGTGGTTAACAAAACAGAGCTTCCAGGCTTATTTATATCAATGATTATTCAAGTTTATTGATTTGTTAATCAATTGCAAGTGTCAATGTTACTTCAAAACCCAGTTTGACTGAAGAAATTTAACAAAATTTGGCATTTCAACACGGCAATCTGCCAGATAAATGTATTTTGTAGCTGGAAATATTCATAATTCTTAAGAATTAATTCAAAATTTATATTTATTTTCTTAGTGTGGTTAACAAAACAGAGCTGCCAGCCTTATTTATATCAATAATTATTCAAGTTTATTGATTTGTTAATCAATTGCTAGTGTCAATGTTTCTTCAAAACCCTGTTTGACTGAAGAAATTTACCAAAATTTCGCATTTTAACACGGCAATCTGTCGGATAAATGGATTTTGGAGCTGGAATTAATACAAAATTTAAATTTATTTTCTTAGTGTGGTTAACAAAACAGAGCTGCCAGGCTTATTTATATCAATAATTATTCAAGTTTATTGATTGTTAATCAATTGCTAGTGCCAATGTTGCTTCAAAACCCTGTTTGACTGAAGAAATTTACCAAAATTTGGCATTTCAACACGGCAATCTGCCAGAATAATGGATTTTGGAGTTGGAAATATTCATAATTCTCAAGAATTAATTCAAAATTTATATTTATTTTCTTAGTGTGGTTAACAAAACAAAGCTGCAAGGCTTATTTATATCAATTATTATTCAAGTTTATTGATTTGTTAATCAATTGCTAGTGTCAATGTTTCTTCAAAATCCTGTTTGACTGAAGAAATTTACCAAAATTCGGCATTTCAACACGGCAATCTGCCAGATAAATGGATATTGGAGCTGGAATTAATTCAAAATCTATATTTATTTTCTTAGTGTGGTTAACAAAACAGATGTGCCAGGCTTATTTCTATCAATAATGATTCAAGTTTATTGATTTGTTAATCAATTGCAAGTGTCAATGTTACTTCAAAACCCTGTTTGACTGAAGAAATTTAACAAAATTTGGCATTTCAACACGGCAATCTGCCAGATAAATGTATTTTGTAGCTGGAAATATTCATAATTCTTAAGAATTAATTCAAAATCTATATTTATTTTCTTAGTGTGGTTAACAAAACAGAGCTGCCAGGCTTATTTATATCAATAATTATTCAAGTTTATTGATTTGTTAATCAATTGCTAGTGTCAATGAATCTTCAAAACCCTGTTTGACTGTAGAAATTTACCAAAATTTGGCATTTCAACACGGCAATCTGCCAGATAAATGGATTTTGGAGCTGGAATTAATTCAAAATTTATATTTATTTTCTTAGTGTGGTTAACAAAACAGAGCTGCCAGGCTTATTTCTATCAATTATTATTCAAGTTTATTGATTTGTTAATCAATTGCTAGTGTCCATGTATCTTCAAAATCCTGTTTGACTGAAGAAATTTACTAAAATTTGGCATTTCAACACGGCAATCTGCCTGATAAATGGATTTTGGAGGTGGAAATATACATAATTAAGAATTAATTCAAAATTTATATTTATTTTCTTAGTGTGGTTAACAAAACAGAGCTTCCAGGCTTATTTATATCAATGATTATTCAAGTTTATTGATTTGTTAATCAATTGCAAGTGTCAATGTTACTTCAAAACCCAGTTTGACTGAAGAAATTTAACAAAATTTGGCATTTCAACACGGCAATCTGCCAGATAAATGTATTTTGTAGCTGGAAATATTCATAATTCTTAAGAATTAATTCAAAATTTATATTTATTTTCTTAGTGTGGTTAACAAAACAGAGCTGCCAGGCTTATTTATATCAATAATTATTCAAGTTTATTGATTTGTTAATCAATTGCTAGTGTCAATGTTTCTTCAAAACCCTGTTTGACTGAAGAAATTTACCAAAATTTCGCATTTTAACACGGCAATCTGTCGGATAAATGGATTTTGGAGCTGGAATTAATTCAAAATTTATATTTATTTTCTTAGTGTGGTTAACAAAACAGAGCTGCCAGGCTTATTTATATCAATAATTATTCAAGTTTATTGATTGTTAATCAATTGCTAGTGCCAATGTTGCTTCAAAACCCTGTTTGACTGAAGAAATTTACCAAAATTTCGCATTTTAACACGGCAATCTGTCGGATAAATGGATTTTGGAGCTGGAATTAATTCAAAATCTATATTTATTTTCTTAGTGTGGTTAACAAAACAGAGCTGCCAGGCTTATTTATATCAATAATTATTCAAGTTTATTGATTTGTTAATCAATTGCTAGTGTCAATGAATCTTCAAAACCCTGTTTGACTGAAGAAATTTACCAAAATTCGGCATTTCAACACGGTAATTTGCCATATAAATGGATTTTGGAGCTGGAATTAATTCAAAATCTATATTTATTTTCTTAGTGTGGTTAACAAAACAGAGCTGCCAGGCTTATTTATATCAATAATTATTCAAGTTTATTGATTGTTAATCAATTGCTAGTGCCAATGTTGCTTCAAAACCCTGTTTGACTGTAGAAATTTACCAAAATTTGGCATTTCAACACGGCAATCTGCCATATAAATGGATTTTGGAGCTGGAATTAATTCAAAATCTATATTTATTTTCTTAGTGTGGTTAACAAAACAGAGCTGCCAGGCTTATTTATATCAATAATTATTCAAGTTTATTGATTGTTAATCAATTGCTAGTGCCAATGTTGCTTCAAAACCCTGTTTGACTGTAGAAATTTACCAAAATTTGGCATTTCAACACGGCAATCTGCCAGATAAATGGATTTTGGAGCTGGAATTAATTCAAAATTTATATTTATTTTCTTAGTGTGGTTAACAAAACAGAGCTGCCAGGCTTATTTCTATCAATTATTATTCAAGTTTATTGATTTGTTAATCAATTGCTAGTGTCCATGTATCTTCAAAATCCTGTTTGACTGAAGAAATTTACTAAAATTTGGCATTTCAACACGGCAATCTGCCTGATAAATGGATTTTGGAGGTGGAAATATACATAATTAAGAATTAATTCAAAATTTATATTTATTTTCTTAGTGTGGTTAACAAAACAGAGCTTCCAGGCTTATTTATATCAATGATTATTCAAGTTTATTGATTTGTTAATCAATTGCAAGTGTCAATGTTACTTCAAAACCCAGTTTGACTGAAGAAATTTAACAAAATTTGGCATTTCAACACGGCAATCTGCCAGATAAATGTATTTTGTAGCTGGAAATATTCATAATTCTTAAGAATTAATTCAAAATTTATATTTATTTTCTTAGTGTGGTTAACAAAACAGAGCTGCCAGGCTTATTTATATCAATAATTATTCAAGTTTATTGATTTGTTAATCAATTGCTAGTGTCAATGTTTCTTCAAAACCCTGTTTGACTGAAGAAATTTACCAAAATTTCGCATTTTAACACGGCAATCTGTCGGATAAATGGATTTTGGAGCTGGAATTAATTCAAAATTTATATTTATTTTCTTAGTGTGGTTAACAAAACAGAGCTGCCAGGCTTATTTATATCAATAATTATTCAAGTTTATTGATTGTTAATCAATTGCTAGTGCCAATGTTGCTTCAAAACCCTGTTTGACTGAAGAAATTTACCAAAATTTGGCATTTCAACAAGGCAATCTGCCAGATAAATGGATTTTGGAGTTGGAAATATTCATAATTCTCAAGAATTAATTCAAAATTTATATTTATTTTCTTAGTGTGGTTAACAAAACAAAGCTGCAAGGCTTATTTATATCAATTATTATTCAAGTTTATTGATTTGTTAATCAATTGCTAGTGTCAATGTTTCTTCAAAATCCTGTTTGACTGAAGAAATTTACCAAAATTCGGCATTTCAACACGGCAATCTGCCAGATAAATTGATATTGGAGCTGGAATTATTTCAAAATCTATATTTATTTTCTTAGTGTGGTTAACAAAACAGAGCTGCCAGGCTTATTTCTATCAATAATGATTCAAGTTTATTGATTTGTTAATCAATTGCTAGTGTCAATGTTACTTCAAAACCCTGTTTGACTGAAGAAATTTACCAAAATTTAACATTTCAACACGGCAATCTGCCTGATAAATGGATTTTGGAGGTGGAAATATACATAATTAAGAATTAATTCAAAATTTATATTTATTTTCTTAGTGTGGTTAACAAAACAGAGCTTCCAGGCTTATTTATATCAACGATTATTCAAGTTTATTGATTTGTTAATCAATTGCAAGTGTCAATGTTACTTCAAAACCCAGTTTGACTGAAGAAATTTAACAAAATTTGCATTTCAACACGGCAATCTGCCAGATAAATGTATTTTGTAGCTGGAAATAATCATAATTCTTAAGAATTAATTCAAAATTTATATTTATTTTCTTAGTGTGGTTAACAAAACAGAGCTGCCAGGCTTATTTATATCAATAATTATTCAAGTTTATTGATTTGTTAATCAATTGCTAGTGTCAATGTTTCTTCAAAACCCTGTTTGACTGAAGAAATTTACCAAAATTTCTCATTTTAACACGGCAATCTGTCGGATAAATGGATTTTGGAGCTGGAATTAATTCAAAATTTATATTTATTTTCTTAGTGTGGTTAACAAAACAGAGCTGCCAGGCTTATTTATATCAATAATTATTCAAGTTTATTGATTGTTAATCAATTGCTAGTGCCAATGTTGCTTCAAAACCCTGTTTGACTGTAGAAATTTACCAAAATTTGGCATTTCAACACGGCAATCTGCCAGATAAATGGATTTTGGAGCTGGAATTAATTCAAAATTTATATTTATTTTCTTAGTGTGGTTAACAAAACAGAGCTGCCAGGCTTATTTCTATCAATTATTATTCAAGTTTATTGATTTGTTAATCAATTGCTAGTGTCCATGTATCTTCAAAATCCTGTTTGACTGAAGAAATTTACTAAAATTTGGCATTTCAACACGGCAATCTGCCTGATAAATGGATTTTGGAGGTGGAAATATACATAATTAAGAATTAATTCAAAATTTATATTTATTTTCTTAGTGTGGTTAACAAAACAGAGCTTCCAGGCTTATTTATATCAATGATTATTCAAGTTTATTGATTTGTTAATCAATTGCAAGTGTCAATGTTACTTCAAAACCCAGTTTGACTGAAGAAATTTAACAAAATTTGCATTTCAACACGGCAATCTGCCAGATAAATGTATTTTGTAGCTGGAAATAATCATAATTCTTAAGAATTAATTCAAAATTTATATTTATTTTCTTAGTGTGGTTAACAAAACAGAGCTGCCAGGCTTATTTATATCAATAATTATTCAAGTTTATTGATTTGTTAATCAATTGCTAGTGTCAATGTTTCTTCAAAACCCTGTTTGACTGAAGAAATTTACCAAAATTTCTCATTTTAACACGGCAATCTGTCGGATAAATGGATTTTGGAGCTGGAATTAATTCAAAATTTATATTTATTTTCTTAGTGTGGTTAACAAAACAGAGCTGCCAGGCTTATTTATATCAATAATTATTCAAGTTTATTGATTGTTAATCAATTGCTAGTGCCAATGTTGCTTCAAAACCCTGTTTGACTGAAGAAATTTACCAAAATTTGGCATTTCAACACGGCAATCTGCCAGATAAATGGATTTTGGAGTTGGAAATATTCATAATTCTCAAGAATTAATTCAAAATTTATATTTATTTTCTTAGTGTGGTTAACAAAACAAAGCTGCAAGGCTTATTTATATCAATTATTATTCAAGTTTATTGATTTGTTAATCAATTGCTAGTGTCAATGTTTCTTCAAAATCCTGTTTGACTGAAGAAATTTACCAAAATTCGGCATTTCAACACGGCAATCTGCCAGATAAATGGATATTGGAGCTGGAATTATTTCAAAATCTATATTTATTTTCTTAGTGTGGTTAACAAAACAGAGCTGCCAGGCTTATTTCTATCAATAATGATTCAAGTTTATTGATTTGTTAATCAATTGCTAGTGTCAATGTTACTTCAAAACCCTGTTTGACTGAAGAAATTTACCAAAATTTAACATTTCAACACGGCAATCTGCCTGATAAATGGATTTTGGAGGTGGAAATATACATAATTAAGAATTAATTCAAAATTTATATTTATTTTCTTAGTGTGGTTAACAAAACAGAGCTTCCAGGCTTATTTATATCAACGATTATTCAAGTTTATTGATTTGTTAATCAATTGCAAGTGTCAATGTTACTTCAAAACCCAGTTTGACTGAAGAAATTTGACAAAATTTGCATTTCAACACGGCAATCTGCCAGATAAATGTATTTTGTAGCTGGAAATATTCATAATTCTTAAGAATTAATTCAAAATTTATATTTATTTTCTTAGTGTGGTTAACAAAACAGAGCTGCCAGGCTTATTTCTATCAATAATTATTCAAGTTTATTGATTTGTTAATCAATTGCTAGTGTCAATGTTACTTCAAAACCCTGTTTGACTGAAGAAATTTACCAAAATTTGGCATTTCAACACGGCAATCTGCCAGATAAATGGATTTTGGAGCTTGAATTAATTCGAAATCTATATTTATTTTCTTAGTGTGGTTAACAAAACAGAGCTGCCAGGCTTATTTCTATCAATAATTATTCAAGTTTATTGATTTGTTAATCAATTGCTAGTGTCAATGTTTCTTCAAAACCCTGTTTGACTGAAGAAATTTACCAAAATTTGGCATTTCAACACGGCAATCTGCCAGATAAATGGATTTTGGAGCTGGAAATATTCATAATTCTTAAGAATTAGTTCAAAATTTATATTAATTTTCTTAGTGTGGTTAACAAAACAGAGCTGCCAGGCTTATTTATATCAATAATTAATCAAGTTTATTGTTTTGTTAATGAATTGCTTGTGTCGATTTTTCTTCAAAACCCTGTTAAACTAAAGCAATTTACCAAAATTTGGCATTTCAACACGGCAATCTGCCAGATAAATGGATTTTGGAGTTGGAAATATTCATAATTCTCAAGAATTAATTCAAAATTTATATTTATTTTCTTAGTGTGGTTAACAAAACAAAGCTGCAAGGCTTATTTATATCAATAATTATTCAAGTTTATTGATTGTTAATCAATTGCTAGTGCCAATGTTGCTTCAAAACCCTGTTTGACTGAAGAAATTTACCAAAATTTGGCATTTCAACACGGCAATCTGCCAGATAAATGGATTTTGGAGTTGGAAATATTCATAATTCTCAAGAATTAATTCAAAATTTATATTTATTTTCTTAGTGTGGTTAACAAAACAAAGCTGCAAGGCTTATTTATATCAATTATTATTCAAGTTTATTGATTTGTTAATCAATTGCTAGTGTCAATGTTTCTTCAAAATCCTGTTTGACTGAAGAAATTTACCAAAATTCGGCATTTCAACACGGCAATCTGCCAGATAAATGGATATTGGAGCTGGAATTATTTCAAAATCTATATTTATTTTCTTAGTGTGGTTAACAAAACAGAGCTGCCAGGCTTATTTCTATCAATAATGATTCAAGTTTATTGATTTGTTAATCAATTGCTAGTGTCAATGTTACTTCAAAACCCTGTTTGACTGAAGAAATTTACCAAAATTTAACATTTCAACACGGCAATCTGCCTGATAAATGGATTTTGGAGGTGGAAATATACATAATTAAGAATTAATTCAAAATTTATATTTATTTTCTTAGTGTGGTTAACAAAACAGAGCTGCCAGGCTTATTTATATCAATAATTATTCAAGTTTATTGATTTGTTAATCAATTGCTAGTGTCAATGTTTCTTCAAAACCCTGTTTGACTGAAGTAATTTACCAAAATTTCGCATTTTAACACGGCAATCTGTCGGATAAATGGATTTTGGAGCTGGAATTAATTCAAAATTTATATTTATTTTCTTAGTGTGGTTAACAAAACAGAGCTGCCAGGCTTATTTATATCAATAATTATTCAAGTTTATTGATTGTTAATCAATTGCTAGTGCCAATGTTGCTTCAAAACCCTGTTTGACTGAAGAAATTTACCAAAATTTGGCATTTCAACACGGCAATCTGCCAGATAAATGGATTTTGGAGTTGGAAATATTCATAATTCTCAAGAATTAATTCAAAATTTATATTTATTTTCTTAGTGTGGTTAACAAAACAAAGCTGCAAGGCTTATTTATATCAATTATTATTCAAGTTTATTGATTTGTTAATCAATTGCTAGTGTCTATGTTTCTTCAAAATCCTGTTTGACTGAAGAAATTTACCAAAATTCGGCATTTCAACACGGCAATCTGCCAGATAAATGGATATTGGAGCTGGAATTATTTCAAAATCTATATTTATTTTCTTAGTGTGGTTAACAAAACAGAGCTGCCAGGCTTATTTCTATCAATAATGATTAAAGTTTATTGATTTGTTAATCAATTGCTAGTGTCAATGTTTCTTCAAAACCCTGTTTGACTGAAGAAATTTACCAAAATTTCGCATTTTAACACGGCAATCTGTCGGATAAATGGATTTTGAAGCTGGAATTAATTCAAAATCTATATTTATTTTCTTAGTGTGGTTAACAAAACAGAGCTGCCAGGCTTATTTATATCAATAATTATTCAAGTTTATTGATTTGTTAATCAATTGCTAGTTTCAATGTTTCTTCAAAACCCTGTTTGACTGAAGAAATTTACCAAAATTTCGCATTTTAACACGGCAATCTGTCGGATAAATGGATTTTGGAGCTGGAATTAATTCAAAATTTATATTTATTTTCTTAGTGTGGTTAACAAAACAGAGCTGCCAGGCTTATTTATATCAATAATTATTCAAGTTTATTGATTGTTAATCAATTGCTAGTGCCAATGTTGCTTCAAAACCCTGTTTGACTGTAGAAATTTACCAAAATTTGGCATTTCAACACGGCAATCTGCCATATAAATGGATTTTGGAGCTGGAAATATTCATAATTCTCAAGAATTAATTAAAAATTTATATTTATTTTCTTAGTGTGGTTAACAAAACAGAGCTGCCAGGCTTATTTATATCAAAAATTATTCAAGTTTATTGATTTGTTAGTCAATTGCTAGTGTTAATGTATCTTCAAAACCCTGTTTGACTTAAGAAATTTACCAAAATTAGGCATTTCAACACGGCAATCTGCCAGATAAATGGATTTTGGAGCTGGAATTAATTCAAATTTTATATTTATTTTCTTAGTGTGGTTAACAAAACAGAGCTGCCAGGCTTATTTATATCAATGATTATTCAAGTCTATTGATTTGTTAATCAATTGCTAATGTCAATGTATCTTCAAAACCCTGTTTGACTGAAGAAATTTACCATAATTTGGCATTTCAACACGGCAATCTTCCAGATAAATGGATTTTGGAGCTGGAATTAATTCAAAATCTATATTTATTTTCTTAGTGTGGTTAACAAAACAGAGCTGCCAGGCTTATTTATATTAATAATTATTCAAGTTTATTGATTTGTTAATCAATTGCAAGTGTCAATGTTACTTCAAAACCCAGTTTGACTGAAGAAATTTGACAAAATTTGCATTTCAACACGGCAATCTGCCAGATAAATGTATTTTGTAGCTGGAAATATTCATAATTCTTAAGAATTAATTCAAAATTTATATTTATTTTCTTAGTGTGGTTAACAAAACAGAGCTGCCAGGCTTATTTATATCAATAATTATTCAAGTTTATTGATTTGTTAATCAATTGCTAGTGTCAATGTTTCTTCAAAACCCTGTTTGACTGAAGTAATTTACCAAAATTTCGCATTTTAACACGGCAATCTGTCGGATAAATGGATTTTGGAGCTGGAATTAATTCAAAATTTATATTTATTTTCTTAGTGTGGTTAACAAAACAGAGCTGCCAGGCTTATTTATATCAATAATTATTCAAGTTTATTGATTGTTAATCAATTGCTAGTGCCAATGTTGCTTCAAAACCCTGTTTGACTGAAGAAATTTACCAAAATTTGGCATTTCAACACGGCAATCTGCCAGATAAATGGATTTTGGAGTTGGAAATATTCATAATTCTCAAGAATTAATTCAAAATTTATATTTATTTTCTTAGTGTGGTTAACAAAACAAAGCTGCAAGGCTTATTTATATCAATTATTATTCAAGTTTATTGATTTGTTAATCAATTGCTAGTGTCAATGTTTCTTCAAAATCCTGTTTGACTGAAGAAATTTACCAAAATTCGGCATTTCAACACGGCAATCTGCCAGATAAATGGATATTGGAGCTGGAATTATTTCAAAATCTATATTTATTTTCTTAGTGTGGTTAACAAAACAGAGCTGCCAGGCTTATTTCTATCAATAATGATTAAAGTTTATTGATTTGTTAATCAATTGCTAGTGTCAATGTTTCTTCAAAACCCTGTTTGACTGAAGAAATTTACCAAAATTTCGCATTTTAACACGGCAATCTGTCGGATAAATGGATTTTGAAGCTGGAATTAATTCAAAATCTATATTTATTTTCTTAGTGTGGTTAACAAAACAGAGCTGCCAGGCTTATTTATATCAATAATTATTCAAGTTTATTGATTTGTTAATCAATTGCTAGTTTCAATGTTTCTTCAAAACCCTGTTTGACTGAAGAAATTTACCAAAATTTCGCATTTTAACACGGCAATCTGTCGGATAAATGGATTTTGGAGCTGGAATTAATTCAAAATTTATATTTATTTTCTTAGTGTGGTTAACAAAACAGAGCTGCCAGGCTTATTTATATCAATAATTATTCAAGTTTATTGATTGTTAATCAATTGCTAGTGCCAATGTTGCTTCAAAACCCTGTTTGACTGTAGAAATTTACCAAAATTTGGCATTTCAACACGGCAATCTGCCATATAAATGGATTTTGGAGCTGGAAATATTCATAATTCTCAAGAATTAATTAAAAATTTATATTTATTTTCTTAGTGTGGTTAACAAAACAGAGCTGCCAGGCTTATTTATATCAAAAATTATTCAAGTTTATTGATTTGTTAGTCAATTGCTAGTGTTAATGTATCTTCAAAACCCTGTTTGACTTAAGAAATTTACCAAAATTAGGCATTTCAACACGGCAATCTGCCAGATAAATGGATTTTGGAGCTGGAATTAATTCAAATTTTATATTTATTTTCTTAGTGTGGTTAACAAAACAGAGCTGCCAGGCTTATTTATATCAATGATTATTCAAGTCTATTGATTTGTTAATCAATTGCTAATGTCAATGTATCTTCAAAACCCTGTTTGACTGAAGAAATTTACCATAATTTGGCATTTCAACACGGCAATCTTCCAGATAAATGGATTTTGGAGCTGGAATTAATTCAAAATCTATATTTATTTTCTTAGTGTGGTTAACAAAACAGAGCTGCCAGGCTTATTTATATTAATAATTATTCAAGTTTATTGATTTGTTAATCAATTGCTAGTGTCAATGTTTCTTCAAAACCCTGTTTGACTGAAGAATTTACCAAAATTTCGCATTTTAACACGGCAATCTGTCGGATAAATGGATTTTGGAGCTGGAATTAATTCAAAATTTATATTTATTTTCTTAGTGTGGTTAACAAAACAGAGCTGCCAGGCTTATTTATATCAATAATTATTCAAGTTTATTGATTGTTAATCAATTGCTAGTGCCAATGTTGCTTCAAAACCCTGTTTGACTGAAGAAATTTACCAAAATTTGGCATTTCAACACGGCAATCTGCCAGATAAATGGATTTTGGAGTTGGAAATATTCATAATTCTCAAGAATTAATTCAAAATTTATATTTATTTTCTTAGTGTGGTTAACAAAACAAAGCTGCAAGGCTTATTTATATCAATTATTATTCAAGTTTATTGATTTGTTAATCAATTGCTAGTGTCAATGTTTCTTCAAAATCCTGTTTGACTGAAGAAATTTACCAAAATTCGGCATTTCAACACGGCAATCTGCCAGATAAATGGATATTGGAGCTGGAATTATTTCAAAATCTATATTTATTTTCTTAGTGTGGTTAACAAAACAGAGCTGCCAGGCTTATTTCTATCAATAATGATTCAAGTTTATTGATTTGTTAATCAATTGCTAGTGTCAATGTTACTTCAAAACCCTGTTTGACTGAAGAAATTTACCAAAATTTAACATTTCAACACGGCAATCTGCCTGATAAATGGATTTTGGAGGTGGAAATATACATAATTTAGAATTAATTCAAAATTTATATTTATTTTCTTAGTGTGGTTAACAAAACAGAGCTTCCAGGCTTATTTATATCAACGATTATTCAAGTTTATTGATTTGTTAATCAATTGCAAGTGTCAATGTTACTTCAAAACCCAGTTTGACTGAAGAAATTTGACAAAATTTGCATTTCAACACGGCAATCTGCCAGATAAATGTATTTTGTAGCTGGAAATATTCATAATTCTTAAGAATTAATTCAAAATTTATATTTATTTTCTTAGTGTGGTTAACAAAACAGAGCTGCCAGGCTTATTTATATCAATAATTATTCAAGTTTATTGATTTGTTAATCAATTGCTAGTGTCAATGTTTCTTCAAAACCCTGTTTGACTGAAGAAATTTACCAAAATTTCGCATTTTAACACGGCAATCTGTCGGATAAATGGATTTTGGAGCTGGAATTAATTCAAAATTTATATTTATTTTCTTAGTGTGGTTAACAAAACAGAGCTGCCAGGCTTATTTATATCAATAATTATTCAAGTTTATTGATTTGTTAATCAATTGCTAGTGTCAATGTTTCTTCAAAACCCTGTTTGACTGAAGAAATTTACCAAAATTCGGCATTTCAACACGGCAATCTGCCAGATAAATGGATTTTGGAGCTGGAATTAATTCAAAATTTATATTTATTTTCTTAGTGTGGTTAACAAAACAGAGCTGCCAGGCTTATTTATATTAATAATTATTCAAGTTTATTGATTTGTTAATCAATTGCTAGTGTCAATGTATCTTCAAAACCCTGTTTGACTGAAGAAATTTACCAAAATTTGGCATTTCAACACGGCAATCTTCCAGATAAATGGATTTTGGAGCTGGAATTAATTCAAAATCTATATTTATTTTCTTAGTGTGGTTAACAAAACAGAGCTGCCAGGCTTATTTATATTAATAATTATTCAAGTTTATTGATTTGTTAATCAATTGCTAGTGTCAATGTATCTTCAAAACCCTGTTTGACTGAAGAAATTTACCAAAATTTGGCATTTCAACACGGCAATCTTCCAGATAAATGGATTTTGGAGCTGGAATTAATTCAAAATCTATATTTATTTTCTTAGTGTGGTTAACAAAACAGAGCTGCCAGGCTTATTTATATTAATAATTATTCAAGTTTATTGATTTGTTAATCAATTGCTAGTGTCAATGTATCTTCAAAACCCTGTTTGACTGAAGAAATTTACCAAAATTTGGCATTTCAACACGGTAATCTGCCAGATAAATGGATTTTGGAGCTGGAATTAATTCAAAAACTATATTTATTTTCTTAGTGTGGTTAACAAAACAGAGCTGCCAGGCATATTTCTATCAATAATTATTCAAGTTTATTGTTTTGTTAATCAATTGCTAGTGTCAATGTTTCTTCAAAACCCTGTTTGACTGAAGAAATTTACCAAAATTTGGCATTTCAACACGGCAATCTGCCAGACAAATGGATTTTGGAGCTGGAATTAATTCAAAATCTATATTTATTTTCTTACTGTGGTTAAAAAAACAGAGCTGCCAGGCTTATTTCTATTAATAATTATTCAAGTTTATTGATTTGTTAATCAATTGCTAGTGTCAATGTATCTTCAAAATCCTGTTTGACTGAAGAAATTTACCAAAATTTGGCATTTCAACACGGCAATCTGCCAGATAAATGGATTTTGGAGCTGGAATTAATTCAAAATCTATATTTATTTTCTTAGTGTAGTTACCAAAACAGAGCTGCCAGGCATATTTCTATCAATAATTATTCAAGTTTATTGATTTGTTAATCAATTGCTAGTGTCAATGTTTCTTCAAAACCCTGTTTGACTGAAGAAATTTACCAAAATTCGGCATTTCAACACGGCAATCTGCCAGATAAATGGATTTTGGAGCTGGAATTAATTCAAAATCTATATTTATTTTCTTAGTGTAGTTACCAAAACAGAGCTGCCAGGCATATTTCTATCAATAATTATTCAAGTTTATTGATTTGTTAATCAATTGCTAGTGTCAATGTTTCTTCAAAACCCTGTTTGACTGAAGAAATTTACCAAAATTCGGCATTTCAACACGGCAATCTTTTCTTAGTGTAGTTACCAAAACAGAGCTGCCAGGCATATTTCTATCAATAATTATTCAAGTTTATTGATTTGTTAATCAATTGCTAGTGTCAATGTTTCTTCAAAACCCTGTTTGACTGAAGAAATTTACCAAAATTCGGCATTTCAACACGGCAATCTGTCAGATAAATGGATTTTGGAGCTGGAATTAATTCAAAATCTATATTTATTTTCTTAGTGTGGTTAACAAAACAGAGCTGCCAGGCATATTTCTATCAATAATTATTCAAGTTTATTGATTTGTTAATCAATTGCTAGTGTCAATGTTTCTTCAAAACCCTGTTTGACTGAAGAAATTTACCAAAATTCGGCATTTCAACACGGCAATCTGCCAGATAAATGGATTTTGGAGCTGGAATTAATTCAAAATCTATATTTATTTTCTTAGTGTGGTTAACAAAACAGAGCTGCCAGGCATATTTCTATCAATAATTATTCAAGTTTATTGATTTGTTAATCAATTGCTAGTGTCAATGTTTCTTCAAAACCCTGTTTGACTGAAGAAATTTACCAAAATTCGGCATTTCAACACGGCAATCTGTCAGATAAATGGATTTTGGAGCTGGAATTAATTCAAAATCTATATTTATTTTCTTAGTGTGGTTAACAAAACAGAGCTGCCAGGCATATTTCTATCAATAATTATTCAAGTTTATTGATTTGTTAATCAATTGCTAGTGTCAATGTTTCTTCAAAACCCTGTTTGACTGAAGAAATTTACCAAAATTCGGCATTTCAACACGGCAATCTGCCAGATAAATGGATTTTGGAGCTGGAATTAATTCAAAATCTATATTTATTTTCTTAGTGTGGTTAACAAAACAGAGCTGCCAGGCATATTTCTATCAATAATTATTCAAGTTTATTGATTTGTTAATCAATTGCTAGTGTCAATGTTTCTTCAAAACCCTGTTTGACTGAAGAAATTTACCAAAATTCGACATTTCAACACGGCAATCTGTCAGATAAATGGATTTTGGAGCTGGAATTAATTCAAAATCTATATTTATTTTCTTAGTGTGGTTAACAAAACAGATCTGCCAGGCATATTTCTATCAATAATTATTCAAGTTTATTGATTTGTTAATCAATTGCTAGTGTCAATGTTTCTTCAAAACCCTGTTTGACTGAAGAAATTTACCAAAATTCGGCATTTCAACACGGCAATCTGCCAGATAAATGGATTTTGGAGCTGGAATTAATTCAAAATCTATATTTATTTTCTTAGTGTGGTTAACAAAACAGAGCTGCCAGGCATATTTCTATCAATAATTATTCAAGTTTATTGATTTGTTAATCAATTGCTAGTGTCAATGTTTCTTCAAAACCCTGTTTGACTGAAGAAATTTACCAAAATTCGGCATTTCAACACGGCAATCTGCCAGATAAATGGATTTTGGAGCTGGAATTAATTCAAAATCTATATGTATTTTCTTAGTGTGGTTAACAAAACAGAGCTGCCAGGCATATTTCTATCAATAATTATTCAAGTTTATTGATTTGTTAATCAATTGCTAGTGTCAATGTTTCTTCAAAACCCTGTTTGACTGAAGAAATTTACCAAAATTTGGCATTTCAACACGGCAATCTGCCAGACAAATGGATTTTGGAGCTGGAATTAATTCAAAATCTATATTTATTTTCTTACTGTGGTTAAAAAAACAGAGCTGCCAGGCTTATTTCTATCAATAATTATTCAAGTTTATTGATTTGTTAATCAATTGCTAGTGTCAATGTATCTTCAAAATCCTTTTTGACTGAAGAAATTTACCAAAATTTGGCATTTCAACACGGCAATCTGCCAGATAAATGGATTTTGGAGCTGGAATTAATTCAAAATTTATATTTATTTTCTTAGTGTGGTTAACAAAACAGAGCTGCCAGGCTTATTTATATTAATAAATATTCAAGTTTATTGATTTGTTAATCAATTGCTAGTGTCAATGTATCTTCAAAACCCTGTTTGACTGAAGAAATTTACCAAAATTTGGCATTTCAACACGGCAATCTTCCAGATAAATGGATTTTGGAGCTGGAATTAATTCAAAATCTATATTTATTTTCTTAGTGTGGTTAACAAAACAGAGCTGCCAGGCTTATTTATATTAATAATTATTCAAGTTTATTGATTTGTTAATCAATTGCTAGTGTCAATGTATCTTCAAAACCCTGTTTGACTGAAGAAATTTACCAAAATTTGGCATTTCAACACGGCAATCTTCCAGATAAATGGATTTTGGAGCTGGAATTAATTCAAAATCTATATTTATTTTCTTAGTGTGGTTAACAAAACAGAGCTGCCAGGCATATTTCTATCAATAATTATTCAAGTTTATTGATTTGTTAATCAATTGCTAGTGTCAATGTTTCTTCAAAACCCTGTTTGACTGAAGAAATTTACCAAAATTTGGCATTTCAACACGGCAATCTGCCAGACAAATGGATTTTGGAGCTGGAATTAATTCATAATCTATATTTATTTTCTTACTGTGGTTAAAAAAACAGAGCTGCCAGGCTTATTTCTATTAATAATTATTCAAGTTTATTGATTTGTTAATCAATTGCTAGTGTCAATGTATCTTCAAAATCCTGTTTGACTGAAGAAATTTACCAAAATTTGGCATTTCAACACGGCAATCTGCCAGATAAATGGATTTTGGAGCTGGAATTAATTCAAAATCTATATGTATTTTCTTAGTGTGGTTAACAAAACAGAGCTGCCAGGCATATTTCTATCAATAATTATTCAAGTTTATTGATTTGTTAATCAATTGCTAGTGTCAATGTTTCTTCAAAACCCTGTTTGACTGAAGAAATTTACCAAAATTTGGCATTTCAACACGGCAATCTGCCAGACAAATGGATTTTGGAGCTGGAATTAATTCAAAATCTATATTTATTTTCTTACTGTGGTTAAAAAAACAGAGCTGCCAGGCTTATTTCTATCAATAATTATTCAAGTTTATTGATTTGTTAATCAATTGCTAGTGTCAATGTATCTTCAAAATCCTTTTTGACTGAAGAAATTTACCAAAATTTGGCATTTCAACACGGCAATCTGCCAGATAAATGGATTTTGGAGCTGGAATTAATTCAAAATTTATATTTATTTTCTTAGTGTGGTTAACAAAACAGAGCTGCCAGGCTTATTTATATTAATAATTATTCAAGTTTATTGATTTGTTAATCAATTGCTAGTGTCAATGTATCTTCAAAACCCTGTTTGACTGAAGAAATTTACCAAAATTTGGCATTTCAACACGGCAATCTTCCAGATAAATGGATTTTGGAGCTGGAATTAATTCAAAATCTATATTTATTTTCTTAGTGTGGTTAACAAAACAGAGCTGCCAGGCTTATTTATATTAATAATTATTCAAGTTTATTGATTTGTTAATCAATTGCTAGTGTCAATGTATCTTCAAAACCCTGTTTGACTGAAGAAATTTACCAAAATTTGGCATTTCAACACGGCAATCTTCCAGATAAATGGATTTTGGAGCTGGAATTAATTCAAAATCTATATTTATTTTCTTAGTGTGGTTAACAAAACAGAGCTGCCAGGCATATTTCTATCAATAATTATTCAAGTTTATTGATTTGTTAATCAATTGCTAGTGTCAATGTTTCTTCAAAACCCTGTTTGACTGAAGAAATTTACCAAAATTCGGCATTTCAACACGGCAATCTGCCAGATAAATGGATTTTGGAGCTGGAATTAATTCAAAATCTATATGTATTTTCTTAGTGTGGTTAACAAAACAGAGCTGCCAGGCATATTTCTATCAATAATTATTCAAGTTTATTGATTTGTTAATCAATTGCTAGTGTCAATGTTTCTTCAAAACCCTGTTTGACTGAAGAAATTTACCAAAATTTGGCATTTCAACACGGCAATCTGCCAGACAAATGGATTTTGGAGCTGGAATTAATTCAAAATCTATATTTATTTTCTTACTGTGGTTAAAAAAACAGAGCTGCCAGGCTTATTTCTATCAATAATTATTCAAGTTTATTGATTTGTTAATCAATTGCTAGTGTCAATGTATCTTCAAAATCCTTTTTGACTGAAGAAATTTACCAAAATTTGGCATTTCAACACGGCAATCTGCCAGACAAATGGATTTTGGAGCTGGAATTAATTCAAAATCTATATTTATTTTCTTACTGTGGTTAAAAAAACAGAGCTGCCAGGCTTATTTATATTAATAATTATTCAAGTTTATTGATTTGTTAATCAATTGCTAGTGTCAATGTATCTTCAAAACCCTGTTTGACTGAAGAAATTTACCAAAATTTGGCATTTCAACACGGCAATCTTCCAGATAAATGGATTTTGGAGCTGGAATTAATTCAAAATCTATATTTATTTTCTTAGTGTGGTTAACAAAACAGAGCTGCCAGGCTTATTTATATTAATAATTATTCAAGTTTATTGATTTGTTAATCAATTGCTAGTGTCAATGTATCTTCAAAACCCTGTTTGACTGAAGAAATTTACCAAAATTTGGCATTTCAACACGGCAATCTTCCAGATAAATGGATTTTGGAGCTGGAATTAATTCAAAATCTATATTTATTTTCTTAGTGTGGTTAACAAAACAGAGCTGCCAGGCATATTTCTATCAATAATTATTCAAGTTTATTGATTTGTTAATCAATTGCTAGTGTCAATGTTTCTTCAAAACCCTGTTTGACTGAAGAAATTTACCAAAATTTGGCATTTCAACACGGCAATCTGCCAGACAAATGGATTTTGGAGCTGGAATTAATTCATAATCTATATTTATTTTCTTACTGTGGTTAAAAAAACAGAGCTGCCAGGCTTATTTCTATTAATAATTATTCAAGTTTATTGATTTGTTAATCAATTGCTAGTGTCAATGTATCTTCAAAATCCTGTTTGACTGAAGAAATTTACCAAAATTTGGCATTTCAACACGGCAATCTGCCAGATAAATGGATTTTGGAGCTGGAATTAATTCAAAATCTATATTTATTTTCTTAGTGTAGTTACCAAAACAGAGCTGCCAGGCATATTTCTATCAATAATTATTCAAGTTTATTGATTTGTTAATCAATTGCTAGTGTCAATGTTTCTTCAAAACCCTGTTTGACTGAAGAAATTTACCAAAATTCGGCATTTCAACACGGCAATCTGTCAGATAAATGGATTTTGGAGCTGGAATTAATTCAAAATCTATATTTATTTTCTTAGTGTGGTTAACAAAACAGAGCTGCCAGGCATATTTCTATCAATAATTATTCAAGTTTATTGATTTGTTAATCAATTGCTAGTGTCAATGTTTCTTCAAAACCCTGTTTGACTGAAGAAATTTACCAAAATTCGGCATTTCAACACGGCAATCTGCCAGATAAATGGATTTTGGAGCTGGAATTAATTCAAAATCTATATTTATTTTCTTAGTGTGGTTAACAAAACAGAGCTGCCAGGCATATTTCTATCAATAATTATTCAAGTTTATTGATTTGTTAAACAATTGCTAGTGTCAATGTTTCTTCAAAACCCTGTTTGACTGAAGAAATTTACCAAAATTCGGCATTTCAACACGGCAATCTGTCAGATAAATGGATTTTGGAGCTGGAATTAATTCAAAATCTATATTTATTTTCTTAGTGTGGTTAACAAAACAGAGCTGCCAGGCATATTTCTATCAATAATTATTCAAGTTTATTGATTTGTTAATCAATTGCTAGTGTCAATGTTTCTTCAAAACCCTGTTTGACTGAAGAAATTTACCAAAATTCGGCATTTCAACACGGCAATCTGCCAGATAAATGGATTTTGGAGCTGGAATTAATTCAAAATCTATATTTATTTTCTTAGTGTGGTTAACAAAACAGAGCTGCCAGGCATATTTCTATCAATAATTATTCAAGTTTATTGATTTGTTAATCAATTGCTAGTGTCAATGTTTCTTCAAAACCCTGTTTGACTGAAGAAATTTACCAAAATTCGGCATTTCAACACGGCAATCTGCCAGATAAATGGATTTTGGAGCTGGAATTAATTCAAAATCTATATTTATTTTCTTAGTGTAGTTACCAAAACAGAGCTGCCAGGCATATTTCTATCAATAATTATTCAAGTTTATTGATTTGTTAATCAATTGCTAGTGTCAATGTTTCTTCAAAACCCTGTTTGACTGAAGAAATTTACCAAAATTTGGCATTTCAACACGGCAATCTTCCAGATAAATGGATTTTGGAGCTGGAATTAATTCAAAATCTATATTTATTTTCTTAGTGTGGTTAACAAAACAGAGCTGCCAGGCATATTTCTATCAATAATTATTCAAGTTTATTGATTTGTTAATCAATTGCTAGTGTCAATGTTTCTTCAAAACCCTGTTTGACTGAAGAAATTTACCAAAATTTGGCATTTCAACACGGCAATCTGCCAGACAAATGGATTTTGGAGCTGGAATTAATTCATAATCTATATTTATTTTCTTACTGTGGTTAAAAAAACAGAGCTGCCAGGCTTATTTCTATTAATAATTATTAAAGTTTATTGATTTGTTAATCAATTGCTAGTGTCAATGTATCTTCAAAATCCTGTTTGACTGAAGAAATTTACCAAAATTTGGCATTTCAACACGGCAATCTGCCAGATAAATGGATTTTGGAGCTGGAATTAATTCAAAATCTATATTTATTTTCTTAGTGTAGTTACCAAAACAGAGCTGCCAGGCATATTTCTATCAATAATTATTCAAGTTTATTGATTTGTTAATCAATTGCTAGTGTCAATGTTTCTTCAAAACCCTGTTTGACTGAAGAAATTTACCAAAATTCGGCATTTCAACACGGCAATCTGTCAGATAAATGGATTTTGGAGCTGGAATTAATTCAAAATCTATATTTATTTTCTTAGTGTGGTTAACAAAACAGAGCTGCCAGGCATATTTCTATCAATAATTATTCAAGTTTATTGATTTGTTAATCAATTGCTAGTGTCAATGTTTCTTCAAAACCCTGTTTGACTGAAGAAATTTACCAAAATTCGGCATTTCAACACGGCAATCTGCCAGATAAATGGATTTTGGAGCTGGAATTAATTCAAAATCTATATTTATTTTCTTAGTGTGGTTAACAAAACAGAGCTGCCAGGCATATTTCTATCAATAATTATTCAAGTTTATTGATTTGTTAAACAATTGCTAGTGTCAATGTTTCTTCAAAACCCTGTTTGACTGAAGAAATTTACCAAAATTCGGCATTTCAACACGGCAATCTGTCAGATAAATGGATTTTGGAGCTGGAATTAATTCAAAATCTATATTTATTTTCTTAGTGTGGTTAACAAAACAGAGCTGCCAGGCATATTTCTATCAATAATTATTCAAGTTTATTGATTTGTTAATCAATTGCTAGTGTCAATGTTTCTTCAAAACCCTGTTTGACTGAAGAAATTTACCAAAATTCGGCATTTCAACACGGCAATCTGCCAGATAAATGGATTTTGGAGCTGGAATTAATTCAAAATCTATATTTATTTTCTTAGTGTGGTTAACAAAACAGAGCTGCCAGGCATATTTCTATCAATAATTATTCAAGTTTATTGATTTGTTAATCAATTGCTAGTGTCAATGTTTCTTCAAAACCCTGTTTGACTGAAGAAATTTACCAAAATTCGGCATTTCAACACGGCAATCTGCCAGATAAATGGATTTTGGAGCTGGAATTAATTCAAAATCTATATTTATTTTCTTAGTGTGGTTAACAAAACAGAGCTGCCAGGCATATTTCTATCAATAATTATTCAAGTTTATTGATTTGTTAATCAATTGCTAGTGTCAATGTTTCTTCAAAACCCTGTTTGACTGAAGAAATTTACCAAAATTCGGCATTTCAACACGGCAATCTGCCAGATAAATGGATTTTGGAGCTGGAATTAATTCAAAATCTATATTTATTTTCTTAGTGTGGTTAACAAAACAGAGCTGCCAGGCATATTTCTATCAATAATTATTCAAGTTTATTGATTTGTTAATCAATTGCTAGTGTCAATGTTTCTTCAAAACCCTGTTTGACTGAAGAAATTTACCAAAATTCGGCATTTCAACACGGCAATCTGCCAGATAAATGGATTTTGGAGCTGGAATTAATTCAAAATCTATATGTATTTTCTTAGTGTGGTTAACAAAACAGAGCTGCCAGGCATATTTCTATCAATAATTATTCAAGTTTATTGATTTGTTAATCAATTGCTAGTGTCAATGTTTCTTCAAAACCCTGTTTGACTGAAGAAATTTACCAAAATTCGGCATTTCAACACGGCAATCTGCCAGATAAATGGATTTTGGAGCTGGAATTAATTCAAAATCTATATGTATTTTCTTAGTGTGGTTAACAAAACAGAGCTGCCAGGCATATTTCTATCAATAATTATTCAAGTTTATTGATTTGTTAATCAATTGCTAGTGTCAATGTTTCTTCAAAACCCTGTTTGACTGAAGAAATTTACCAAAATTTGGCATTTCAACACGGCAATCTGCCAGACAAATGGATTTTGGAGCTGGAATTAATTCAAAATCTATATTTATTTTCTTACTGTGGTTAAAAAAACAGAGCTGCCAGGCTTATTTCTATCAATAATTATTCAAGTTTATTGATTTGTTAATCAATTGCTAGTGTCAATGTATCTTCAAAATCCTTTTTGACTGAAGAAATTTACCAAAATTTGGCATTTCAACACGGCAATCTGCCAGATAAATGGATTTTGGAGCTGGAATTAATTCAAAATTTATATTTATTTTCTTAGTGTGGTTAACAAAACAGAGCTGCCAGGCTTATTTATATTAATAATTATTCAAGTTTATTGATTTGTTAATCAATTGCTAGTGTCAATGTATCTTCAAAACCCTGTTTGACTGAAGAAATTTACCAAAATTTGGCATTTCAACACGGCAATCTTCCAGATAAATGGATTTTGGAGCTGGAATTAATTCAAAATCTATATTTATTTTCTTAGTGTGGTTAACAAAACAGAGCTGCCAGGCATATTTCTATCAATAATTATTCAAGTTTATTGTTTTGTTAATCAATTGCTAGTGTCAATGTATCTTCAAAATCCTGTTTGACTGAAGAAATTTACCAAAATTTGGCATTTCAACACGGCAATCTGCCAGATAAATGGATTTTGGAGCTGGAATTAATTCAAAATCTATATTTATTTTCTTAGTGTGGTTAACAAAACAGAGCTGCCAGGCATATTTCTATCAATAATTATTCAAGTTTATTGATTTGTTAATCAATTGCTAGTGTCAATGTTTCTTCAAAACCCTGTTTGACTGAAGAAATTTACCAAAATTCGGCATTTCAACACGGCAATCTGCCAGATAAATGGATTTTGGAGCTGGAATTAATTCAAAATTTATATTTATTTTCTTAGTGTGGTTAACAAAACAGAGCTGCCAGGCTTATTTATATTAATAATTATTCAAGTTTATTGATTTGTTAATCAATTGCTAGTGTCAATGTATCTTCAAAACCCTGTTTGACTGAAGAAATTTACCAAAATTTGGCATTTCAACACGGCAATCTTCCAGATAAATGGATTTTGGAGCTGGAATTAATTCAAAATCTATATTTATTTTCTTAGTGTGGTTAACAAAACAGAGCGGCCAGGCTTATTTATATTAATAATTATTCAAGTTTATTGATTTGTTAATCAATTGCTAGTGTCAATGTATCTTCAAAACCCTGTTTGACTGAAGAAATTTACCAAAATTTGGCATTTCAACACGGCAATCTTCCAGATAAATGGATTTTGGAGCTGGAATTAATTCAAAATCTATATTTATTTTCTTAGTGTGATTAACAAAACAGAGCTGCCAGGCATATTTCTATCAATAATTATTCAAGTTTATTGATTTGTTAATCAATTGCTAGTGTCAATGTATCTTCAAAACCCTGTTTGACTGAAGAAATTTACCAAAATTTGGCATTTCAACACGGCAATCTTCCAGATAAATGGATTTTGGAGCTGGAATTAATTCAAAATCTATATTTATTTTCTTAGTGTGGTTAACAAAACAGAGCTGCCAGGCATATTTCTATCAATAATTATTCAAGTTTATTGATTTGTTAATCAATTGCTAGTGTCAATGTTTCTTCAAAACCCTGTTTGACTGAAGAAATTTACCAAAATTAGGCATTTCAACACGGCAACCTGCCAGATAAATGGATTTTGGAGCTGGAATTAATTCAAAATCTATATTTATTTTCTTAGTGTGGTTAACAAAACAGAGCTGCCAGGCTTATTTATATTAATAATTATTCAAGTTTATTGATTTGTTAATCAATTGCTAGTGTCAATGTATCTTCAAAACCCTGTTTGACTGAAGAAATTTACCAAAATTTGGCATTTCAACACGGTAATCTGCCAGATAAATGGATTTTGGAGCTGGAATTAATTCAAAATCTATATTTATTTTCTTAGTGTGGTTAACAAAACAGAGCTGCCAGGCATATTTCTATCAATAATTATTCAAGTTTATTGTTTTGTTAATCAATTGCTAGTGTCAATGTTTCTTCAAAACCCTGTTTGACTGAAGAAATTTACCAAAATTTGGCATTTCAACACGGCAATCTGCCAGACAAATGGATTTTGGAGCTGGAATTAATTCAAAATCTATATTTATTTTCTTACTGTGGTTAAAAAAACAGAGCTGCCAGGCTTATTTCTATTAATAATTATTCAAGTTTATTGATTTGTTAATCAATTGCTAGTGTCAATGTATCTTCAAAATCCTGTTTGACTGAAGAAATTTACCAAAATTTGGCATTTCAACACGGCAATCTGCCAGATAAATGGATTTTGGAGCTGGAATTAATTCAAAATCTATATTTATTTTCTTAGTGTAGTTACCAAAACAGAGCTGCCAGGCATATTTCTATCAATAATTATTCAAGTTTATTGATTTGTTAATCAATTGCTAGTGTCAATGTTTCTTCAAAACCCTGTTTGACTGAAGAAATTTACCAAAATTCGGCATTTCAACACGGCAATCTGTCAGATAAATGGATTTTGGAGCTGGAATTAATTCAAAATCTATATTTATTTTCTTAGTGTGGTTAACAAAACAGAGCTGCCAGGCATATTTCTATCAATAATTATTCAAGTTTATTGATTTGTTAATCAATTGCTAGTGTCAATGTTTCTTCAAAACCCTGTTTGACTGAAGAAATTTACCAAAATTCGGCATTTCAACACGGCAATCTGCCAGATAAATGGATTTTGGAGCTGGAATTAATTCAAAATCTATATTTATTTTCTTAGTGTGGTTAACAAAACAGAGCTGCCAGGCATATTTCTATCAATAATTATTCAAGTTTATTGATTTGTTAATCAATTGCTAGTGTCAATGTTTCTTCAAAACCCTGTTTGACTGAAGAAATTTACCAAAATTCGGCATTTCAACACGGCAATCTGTCAGATAAATGGATTTTGGAGCTGGAATTAATTCAAAATCTATATTTATTTTCTTAGTGTGGTTAACAAAACAGAGCTGCCAGGCATATTTCTATCAATAATTATTCAAGTTTATTGATTTGTTAATCAATTGCTAGTGTCAATGTTTCTTCAAAACCCTGTTTGACTGAAGAAATTTACCAAAATTCGGCATTTCAACACGGCAATCTGCCAGATAAATGGATTTTGGAGCTGGAATTAATTCAAAATCTATATTTATTTTCTTAGTGTGGTTAACAAAACAGAGCTGCCAGGCATATTTCTATCAATAATTATTCAAGTTTATTGATTTGTTAATCAATTGCTAGTGTCAATGTTTCTTCAAAACCCTGTTTGACTGAAGAAATTTACCAAAATTCGGCATTTCAACACGGCAATCTGCCAGATAAATGGATTTTGGAGCTGGAATTAATTCAAAATCTATATGTATTTTCTTAGTGTGGTTAACAAAACAGAGCTGCCAGGCATATTTCTATCAATAATTATTCAAGTTTATTGATTTGTTAATCAATTGCTAGTGTCAATGTTTCTTCAAAACCCTGTTTGACTGAAGAAATTTACCAAAATTTGGCATTTCAACACGGCAATCTGCCAGACAAATGGATTTTGGAGCTGGAATTAATTCAAAATCTATATTTATTTTCTTACTGTGGTTAAAAAAACAGAGCTGCCAGGCTTATTTCTATCAATAATTATCCAAGTTTATTGATTTGTTAATCAATTGCTAGTGTCAATGTATCTTCAAAACCCTGTTTGACTGAAGAAATTTACCAAAATTTGGCATTTCAACACGGCAATCTTCCAGATAAATGGATTTTGGAGCTGGAATTAATTCAAAATCTATATTTATTTTCTTAGTGTGGTTAACAAAACAGAGCTGCCAGGCTTATTTATATTAATAATTATTCAAGTTTATTGATTTGTTAATCAATTGCTAGTGTCAATGTATCTTCAAAACCCTGTTTGACTGAAGAAATTTACCAAAATTTGGCATTTCAACACGGCAATCTTCCAGATAAATGGATTTTGGAGCTGGAATTAATTCAAAATCTATATTTATTTTCTTAGTGTGGTTAACAAAACAGAGCTGCCAGGCATATTTCTATCAATAATTATTCAAGTTTATTGATTTGTTAATCAATTGCTAGTGTCAATGTTTCTTCAAAACCCTGTTTGACTGAAGAAATTTACCAAAATTCGGCATTTCAACACGGCAATCTGCCAGATAAATGGATTTTGGAGCTGGAATTAATTCAAAATCTATATTTATTTTCTTAGTGTGGTTAACAAAACAGAGCTGCCAGGCATATTTCTATCAATAATTATTCAAGTTTATTGATTTGTTAATCAATTGCTAGTGTCAATGTTTCTTCAAAACCCTGTTTGACTGAAGAAATTTACCAAAATTCGGCATTTCAACACGGCAATCTGCCAGATAAATGGATTTTGGAGCTGGAATTAATTCAAAATCTATATGTATTTTCTTAGTGTGGTTAACAAAACAGAGCTGCCAGGCATATTTCTATCTATAATTATTCAAGTTTATTGATTTGTTAATCAATTGCTAGTGTCAATGTTTCTTCAAAACCCTGTTTGACTGAAGAAATTTACCAAAATTTGGCATTTCAACACGGCAATCTGCCAGACAAATGGATTTTGGAGCTGGAATTAATTCAAAATCTATATTTATTTTCTTACTGTGGTTAAAAAAACAGAGCTGCCAGGCTTATTTCTATCAATAATTATTCAAGTTTATTGATTTGTTAATCAATTGCTAGTGTCAATGTATCTTCAAAATCCTTTTTGACTGAAGAAATTTACCAAAATTTGGCATTTCAACACGGCAATCTGCCAGATAAATGGATTTTGGAGCTGGAATTAATTCAAAATTTATATTTATTTTCTTAGTGTGGTTAACAAAACAGAGCTGCCAGGCTTATTTATATTAATAATTATTCAAGTTTATTGATTTGTTAATCAATTGCTAGTGTCAATGTATCTTCAAAACCCTGTTTGACTGAAGAAATTTACCAAAATTTGGCATTTCAACACGGCAATCTTCCAGATAAATGGATTTTGGAGCTGGAATTAATTCAAAATCTATATTTATTTTCTTAGTGTGGTTAACAAAACAGAGCTGCCAGGCTTATTTATATTAATAATTATTCAAGTTTATTGATTTGTTAATCAATTGCTAGTGTCAATGTATCTTCAAAACCCTGTTTGACTGAAGAAATTTACCAAAATTTGGCATTTCAACACGGCAATCTTCCAGATAAATGGATTTTGGAGCTGGAATTAATTCAAAATCTATATTTATTTTCTTAGTGTGGTTAACAAAACAGAGCTGCCAGGCATATTTCTATCAATAATTATTCAAGTTTATTGATTTGTTAATCAATTGCTAGTGTCAATGTTTCTTCAAAACCCTGTTTGACTGAAGAAATTTACCAAAATTTGGCATTTCAACACGGCAATCTGCCAGACAAATGGATTTTGGAGCTGGAATTAATTCATAATCTATATTTATTTTCTTACTGTGGTTAACAAAACAGAGCTGCCAGGCTTATTTATATTAATAATTATTCAAGTTTATTGATTTGTTAATCAATTGCTAGTGTCAATGTATCTTCAAAACCCTGTTTGACTGAAGAAATTTACCAAAATTTGGCATTTCAACACGGCAATCTTCCAGATAAATGGATTTTGGAGCTGGAATTAATTCAAAATCTATATTTATTTTCTTAGTGTGGTTAACAAAACAGAGCTGCCAGGCATATTTCTATCAATAATTATTCAAGTTTATTGATTTGTTAATCAATTGCTAGTGTCAATGTATCTTCAAAACCCTGTTTGACTGAAGAAATTTACCAAAATTTGGCATTTCAACACGGCAATCTTCCAGATAAATGGATTTTGGAGCTGGAATTAATTCAAAATCTATATTTATTTTCTTAGTGTGGTTAACAAAACAGAGCTGCCAGGCATATTTCTATCAATAATTATTCAAGTTTATTGATTTGTTAATCAATTGCTAGTGTCAATGTTTCTTCAAAACCCTGTTTGACTGAAGAAATTTACCAAAATTAGGCATTTCAACACGGCAATCTGCCAGATAAATGGATTTTGGAGCTGGAATTAATTCAAAATCTATATTTATTTTCTTAGTGTGGTTAACAAAACAGAGCTGCCAGGCTTATTTATATTAATAATTATTCAAGTTTATTGATTTGTTAATCAATTGCTAGTGTCAATGTATCTTCAAAACCCTGTTTGACTGAAGAAAATTACCAAAATTTGGCATTTCAACACGGCAATCTGCCAGATAAATGGATTTTGGAGCTGGAATTAATTCAAAATTTATATTTATTTTCTTAGTGTGGTTAACAAAACAGAGCTGCCAGGCTTATTTATATTAATAATTATTCAAGTTTATTGATTTGTTAATCAATTGCTAGTGTCAATGTATCTTCAAAACCCTGTTTGACTGAAGAAATTTACCAAAATTTGGCATTTCAACACGGCAATCTTCCAGATAAATGGATTTTGGAGCTGGAATTAATTCAAAATCTATATTTATTTTCTTAGTGTGGTTAACAAAACAGAGCTGCCAGGCATATTTCTATCAATAATTATTCAAGTTTATTGATTTGTTAATCAATTGCTAGTGTCAATGTTTCTTCAAAACCCTGTTTGACTGAAGAAATTTACCAAAATTAGGCATTTCAACACGGCAATCTTCCAGATAAATGGATTTTGGAGCTGGAATTAATTCCAAATCTATATTTATTTTCTTAGTGTGGTTAACAAAACAGAGCTGCCAGGCTTATTTATATTAATAATTATTCAATTTTATTGATTTGTTAATCAATTGCTAGTGTCAATGTATCTTCAAAACCCTGTTTGACTGAAGAAATTTACCAAAATTTGGCATTTCAACACGGCAATCTTCCAGATAAATGGATTTTGGAGCTGGAATTAATTCCAAATCTATATTTATTTTCTTACTGTGGTTAAAAAAACAGAGCTGCCAGGCTTATTTCTATCAATAATTATTCAAGTTTATTGATTTGTAAATCAATTGCTAGTGTCAATGTATCTTCAAAATCCTTTTTGACTGAAGAAATTTACCAAAATTTGGCATTTCAATACGGCAATCTGCCAGATAAATGGATTTTGGAGCTGGAATTAATTCAAAATTTATATTTATTTTCTTAGTGTGGTTAACAAAACAGAGCTGCCAGGCTTATTTATATTAATAATTATTCAAGTATATTGATTTGTTAATCAATTGCTAGTGTCAATGTTTCTTCAAAACCCTGTTTGACTGAAGAAATTTACCAAAATTCGGCATTTCAACACGGCAATCTGCCAGATAAATGGATTTTGGAGCTGGAATTAATTCAAAATCTATATGTATTTTCTTAGTGTGGTTAACAAAACAGAGCTGCCAGGCATATTTCTATCAATAATTATTCAAGTTTATTGATTTGTTAATCAATTGCTAGTGTCAATGTTTCTTCAAAACCCTGTTTGACTGAAGAAATTTACCAAAATTTGGCATTTCAACACGGCAATCTGCCAGACAAATGGATTTTGGAGCTGGAATTAATTCAAAATCTATATTTATTTTCTTACTGTGGTTAAAAAAACAGAGCTGCCAGGCTTATTTATATTAATAATTATTCAAGTTTATTGATTTGTTAATCAATTGCTAGTGTCAATGTTTCTTCAAAACCCTGTTTGACTGAAGAAATTTACCAAAATTTGGCATTTCAACACGGCAATCTGCCAGACAAATGGATTTTGGAGCTGGAATTAATTCAAAATCTATATTTATTTTCTTACTGTGGTTAAAAAAACAGAGCTGCCAGGCTTATTTATATTAATAATTATTCAAGTTTATTGATTTGTTAATCAATTGCTAGTGTCAATGTATCTTCAAAACCCTGTTTGACTGAAGAAATTTACCAAAATTTGGCATTTCAACACGGCAATCTTCCAGATAAATGGATTTTGGAGCTGGAATTAATTCAAAATCTATATTTATTTTCTTAGTGTGGTTAACAAAACAGAGCTGCCAGGCTTATTTATATTAATAATTATTCAAGTTTATTGATTTGTTAATCAATTGCTAGTGTCAATGTATCTTCAAAACCCTGTTTGACTGAAGAAATTTACCAAAATTTGGCATTTCAACACGGCAATCTTCCAGATAAATGGATTTTGGAGCTGGAATTAATTCAAAATCTATATTTATTTTCTTAGTGTGGTTAACAAAACAGAGCTGCCAGGCATATTTCTATCAATAATTATTCAAGTTTATTGATTTGTTAATCAATTGCTAGTGTCAATGTTTCTTCAAAACCCTGTTTGACTGAAGAAATTTACCAAAATTTGGCATTTCAACACGGCAATCTGCCAGACAAATGGATTTTGGAGCTGGAATTAATTCATAATCTATATTTATTTTCTTACTGTGGTTAAAAAAACAGAGCTGCCAGGCTTATTTCTATTAATAATTATTCAAGTTTATTGATTTGTTAATCAATTGCTAGTGTCAATGTATCTTCAAAATCCTGTTTGACTGAAGAAATTTACCAAAATTTGGCATTTCAACACGGCAATCTGCCAGACAAATGGATTTTGGAGCTGGAATTAATTCATAATCTATATTTATTTTCTTACTGTGGTTAAAAAAACAGAGCTGCCAGGCTTATTTCTATTAATAATTATTCAAGTTTATTGATTTGTTAATCAATTGCTAGTGTCAATGTATCTTCAAAATCCTGTTTGACTGAAGAAATTTACCAAAATTTGGCATTTCAACACGGCAATCTGCCAGATAAATGGATTTTGGAGCTGGAATTAATTCAAAATCTATATTTATTTTCTTAGTGTAGTTACCAAAACAGAGCTGCCAGGCATATTTCTATCAATAATTATTCAAGTTTATTGATTTGTTAATCAATTGCTAGTGTCAATGTTTCTTCAAAACCCTGTTTGACTGAAGAAATTTACCAAAATTCGGCATTTCAACACGGCAATCTGTCAGATAAATGGATTTTGGAGCTGGAATTAATTCAAAATCTATATTTATTTTCTTAGTGTGGTTAACAAAACAGAGCTGCCAGGCATATTTCTATCAATAATTATTCAAGTTTATTGATTTGTTAATCAATTGCTAGTGTCAATGTTTCTTCAAAACCCTGTTTGACTGAAGAAATTTACCAAAATTCGGCATTTCAACACGGCAATCTGCCAGATAAATGGATTTTGGAGCTGGAATTAATTCAAAATCTATATTTATTTTCTTAGTGTGGTTAACAAAACAGAGCTGCCAGGCATATTTCTATCAATAATTATTCAAGTTTATTGATTTGTTAAACAATTGCTAGTGTCAATGTTTCTTCAAAACCCTGTTTGACTGAAGAAATTTACCAAAATTCGGCATTTCAACACGGCAATCTGTCAGATAAATGGATTTTGGAGCTGGAATTAATTCAAAATCTATATTTATTTTCTTAGTGTGGTTAACAAAACAGAGCTGCCAGGCATATTTCTATCAATAATTATTCAAGTTTATTGATTTGTTAATCAATTGCTAGTGTCAATGTTTCTTCAAAACCCTGTTTGACTGAAGAAATTTACCAAAATTCGGCATTTCAACACGGCAATCTGCCAGATAAATGGATTTTGGAGCTGGAATTAATTCAAAATCTATATTTATTTTCTTAGTGTGGTTAACAAAACAGAGCTGCCAGGCATATTTCTATCAATAATTATTCAAGTTTATTGATTTGTTAATCAATTGCTAGTGTCAATGTTTCTTCAAAACCCTGTTTGACTGAAGAAATTTACCAAAATTCGGCATTTCAACACGGCAATCTGCCAGATAAATGGATTTTGGAGCTGGAATTAATTCAAAATCTATATTTATTTTCTTAGTGTGGTTAACAAAACAGAGCTGCCAGGCTTATTTATATTAATAATTATTCAAGTTTATTGATTTGTTAATCAATTGCTAGTGTCAATGTATCTTCAAAACCCTGTTTGACTGAAGAAATTTACCAAAATTTGGCATTTCAACACGGCAATCTTCCAGATAAATGGATTTTGGAGCTGGAATTAATTCAAAATCTATATTTATTTTCTTAGTGTGGTTAACAAAACAGAGCTGCCAGGCATATTTCTATCAATAATTATTCAAGTTTATTGATTTGTTAATCAATTGCTAGTGTCAATGTTTCTTCAAAACCCTGTTTGACTGAAGAAATTTACCAAAATTTGGCATTTCAACACGGCAATCTGCCAGACAAATGGATTTTGGAGCTGGAATTAATTCAAAATCTATATTTATTTTCTTACTGTGGTTAAAAAAACAGAGCTGCCAGGCTTATTTCTATTAATAATTATTCAAGTTTATTGATTTGTTAATCAATTGCTAGTGTCAATGTATCTTCAAAATCCTGTTTGACTGAAGAAATTTACCAAAATTTGGCATTTCAACACGGCAATCTGCCAGACAAATGGATTTTGGAGCTGGAATTAATTCATAATCTATATTTATTTTCTTACTGTGGTTAAAAAAACAGAGCTGCCAGGCTTATTTATATTAATAATTATTCAAGTTTATTGATTTGTTAATCAATTGCTAGTGTCAATGTATCTTCAAAACCCTGTTTGACTGAAGAAATTTACCAAAATTTGGCATTTCAACACGGCAATCTTCCAGATAAATGGATTTTGGAGCTGGAATTAATTCAAAATCTATATTTATTTTCTTAGTGTGGTTAACAAAACAGAGCTGCCAGGCATATTTCTATCAATAATTATTCAAGTTTATTGATTTGTTAATCAATTGCTAGTGTCAATGTTTCTTCAAAACCCTGTTTGACTGAAGAAATTTACCAAAATTTGGCATTTCAACACGGCAATCTGCCAGACAAATGGATTTTGGAGCTGGAATTAATTCATAATCTATATTTATTTTCTTACTGTGGTTAAAAAAACAGAGCTGCCAGGCTTATTTCTATTAATAATTATTCAAGTTTATTGATTTGTTAATCAATTGCTAGTGTCAATGTATCTTCAAAATCCTGTTTGACTGAAGAAATTTACCAAAATTTGGCATTTCAACACGGCAATCTGCCAGATAAATGGATTTTGGAGCTGGAATTAATTCAAAATCTATATGTATTTTCTTAGTGTGGTTAACAAAACAGAGCTGCCAGGCATATTTCTATCAATAATTATTCAAGTTTATTGATTTGTTAATCAATTGCTAGTGTCAATGTTTCTTCAAAACCCTGTTTGACTGAAGAAATTTACCAAAATTTGGCATTTCAACACGGCAATCTGCCAGACAAATGGATTTTGGAGCTGGAATTAATTCAAAATCTATATTTATTTTCTTACTGTGGTTAAAAAAACAGAGCTGCCAGGCTTATTTCTATCAATAATTATTCAAGTTTATTGATTTGTTAATCAATTGCTAGTGTCAATGTATCTTCAAAATCCTTTTTGACTGAAGAAATTTACCAAAATTTGGCATTTCAACACGGCAATCTGCCAGATAAATGGATTTTGGAGCTGGAATTAATTCAAAATTTATATTTATTTTCTTAGTGTGGTTAACAAAACAGAGCTGCCAGGCTTATTTATATTAATAATTATTCAAGTTTATTGATTTGTTAATCAATTGCTAGTGTCAATGTATCTTCAAAACCCTGTTTGACTGAAGAAATTTACCAAAATTTGGCATTTCAACACGGCAATCTTCCAGATAAATGGATTTTGGAGCTGGAATTAATTCAAAATCTATATTTATTTTCTTAGTGTGGTTAACAAAACAGAGCTGCCAGGCTTATTTATATTAATAATTATTCAAGTTTATTGATTTGTTAATCAATTGCTAGTGTCAATGTATCTTCAAAACCCTGTTTGACTGAAGAAATTTACCAAAATTTGGCATTTCAACACGGCAATCTTCCAGATAAATGGATTTTGGAGCTGGAATTAATTCAAAATCTATATTTATTTTCTTAGTGTGGTTAACAAAACAGAGCTGCCAGGCATATTTCTATCAATAATTATTCAAGTTTATTGATTTGTTAATCAATTGCTAGTGTCAATGTTTCTTCAAAACCCTGTTTGACTGAAGAAATTTACCAAAATTTGGCATTTCAACACGGCAATCTGCCAGACAAATGGATTTTGGAGCTGGAATTAATTCATAATCTATATTTATTTTCTTACTGTGGTTAAAAAAACAGAGCTGCCAGGCTTATTTCTATTAATAATTATTCAAGTTTATTGATTTGTTAATCAATTGCTAGTGTCAATGTATCTTCAAAATCCTGTTTGACTGAAGAAATTTACCAAAATTTGGCATTTCAACACGGCAATCTGCCAGACAAATGGATTTTGGAGCTGGAATTAATTCATAATCTATATTTATTTTCTTACTGTGGTTAAAAAAACAGAGCTGCCAGGCTTATTTCTATTAATAATTATTCAAGTTTATTGATTTGTTAATCAATTGCTAGTGTCAATGTATCTTCAAAATCCTGTTTGACTGAAGAAATTTACCAAAATTTGGCATTTCAACACGGCAATCTGCCAGATAAATGGATTTTGGAGCTGGAATTAATTCAAAATCTATATTTATTTTCTTAGTGTAGTTACCAAAACAGAGCTGCCAGGCATATTTCTATCAATAATTATTCAAGTTTATTGATTTGTTAATCAATTGCTAGTGTCAATGTTTCTTCAAAACCCTGTTTGACTGAAGAAATTTACCAAAATTCGGCATTTCAACACGGCAATCTGTCAGATAAATGGATTTTGGAGCTGGAATTAATTCAAAATCTATATTTATTTTCTTAGTGTGGTTAACAAAACAGAGCTGCCAGGCATATTTCTATCAATAATTATTCAAGTTTATTGATTTGTTAATCAATTGCTAGTGTCAATGTTTCTTCAAAACCCTGTTTGACTGAAGAAATTTACCAAAATTCGGCATTTCAACACGGCAATCTGCCAGATAAATGGATTTTGGAGCTGGAATTAATTCAAAATCTATATTTATTTTCTTAGTGTGGTTAACAAAACAGAGCTGCCAGGCATATTTCTATCAATAATTATTCAAGTTTATTGATTTGTTAAACAATTGCTAGTGTCAATGTTTCTTCAAAACCCTGTTTGACTGAAGAAATTTACCAAAATTCGGCATTTCAACACGGCAATCTGTCAGATAAATGGATTTTGGAGCTGGAATTAATTCAAAATCTATATTTATTTTCTTAGTGTGGTTAACAAAACAGAGCTGCCAGGCATATTTCTATCAATAATTATTCAAGTTTATTGATTTGTTAATCAATTGCTAGTGTCAATGTTTCTTCAAAACCCTGTTTGACTGAAGAAATTTACCAAAATTCGGCATTTCAACACGGCAATCTGCCAGATAAATGGATTTTGGAGCTGGAATTAATTCAAAATCTATATTTATTTTCTTAGTGTGGTTAACAAAACAGAGCTGCCAGGCATATTTCTATCAATAATTATTCAAGTTTATTGATTTGTTAATCAATTGCTAGTGTCAATGTTTCTTCAAAACCCTGTTTGACTGAAGAAATTTACCAAAATTCGGCATTTCAACACGGCAATCTGCCAGATAAATGGATTTTGGAGCTGGAATTAATTCAAAATCTATATTTATTTTCTTAGTGTGGTTAACAAAACAGAGCTGCCAGGCTTATTTATATTAATAATTATTCAAGTTTATTGATTTGTTAATCAATTGCTAGTGTCAATGTATCTTCAAAACCCTGTTTGACTGAAGAAATTTACCAAAATTTGGCATTTCAACACGGCAATCTTCCAGATAAATGGATTTTGGAGCTGGAATTAATTCAAAATCTATATTTATTTTCTTAGTGTGGTTAACAAAACAGAGCTGCCAGGCATATTTCTATCAATAATTATTCAAGTTTATTGATTTGTTAATCAATTGCTAGTGTCAATGTTTCTTCAAAACCCTGTTTGACTGAAGAAATTTACCAAAATTCGGCATTTCAACACGGCAATCTGCCAGATAAATGGATTTTGGAGCTGGAATTAATTCAAAATCTATATTTATTTTCTTAGTGTGGTTAACAAAACAGAGCTGCCAGGCATATTTCTATCAATAATTATTCAAGTTTATTGATTTGTTAATCAATTGCTAGTGTCAATGTTTCTTCAAAACCCTGTTTGACTGAAGAAATTTACCAAAATTCGGCATTTCAACACGGCAATCTGCCAGATAAATGGATTTTGGAGCTGGAATTAATTCAAAATCTATATTTATTTTCTTAGTGTGGTTAACAAAACAGAGCTGCCAGGCTTATTTATATTAATAATTATTCAAGTTTATTGATTTGTTAATCAATTGCTAGTGTCAATGTATCTTCAAAACCCTGTTTGACTGAAGAAATTTACCAAAATTTGGCATTTCAACACGGCAATCTTCCAGATAAATGGATTTTGGAGCTGGAATTAATTCAAAATCTATATTTATTTTCTTAGTGTGGTTAACAAAACAGAGCTGCCAGGCATATTTCTATCAATAATTATTCAAGTTTATTGATTTGTTAATCAATTGCTAGTGTCAATGTTTCTTCAAAACCCTGTTTGACTGAAGAAATTTACCAAAATTTGGCATTTCAACACGGCAATCTGCCAGACAAATGGATTTTGGAGCTGGAATTAATTCATAATCTATATTTATTTTCTTACTGTGGTTAAAAAAACAGAGCTGCCAGGCTTATTTCTATTAATAATTATTCAAGTTTATTGATTTGTTAATCAATTGCTAGTGTCAATGTATCTTCAAAATCCTGTTTGACTGAAGAAATTTACCAAAATTTGGCATTTCAACACGGCAATCTGCCAGATAAATGGATTTTGGAGCTGGAATTAATTCAAAATCTATATTTATTTTCTTAGTGTAGTTACCAAAACAGAGCTGCCAGGCATATTTCTATCAATAATTATTCAAGTTTATTGATTTGTTAATCAATTGCTAGTGTCAATGTTTCTTCAAAACCCTGTTTGACTGAAGAAATTTACCAAAATTTGGCATTTCAACACGGCAATCTTCCAGATAAATGGATTTTGGAGCTGGAATTAATTCAAAATCTATATTTATTTTCTTAGTGTGGTTAACAAAACAGAGCTGCCAGGCATATTTCTATCAATAATTATTCAAGTTTATTGATTTGTTAATCAATTGCTAGTGTCAATGTTTCTTCAAAACCCTGTTTGACTGAAGAAATTTACCAAAATTTGGCATTTCACCACGGCAATCTGCCAGACAAATGGATTTTGGAGCTGGAATTAATTCATAATCTATATTTATTTTCTTACTGTGGTTAAAAAAACAGAGCTGCCAGGCTTATTTCTATTAATAATTATTCAAGTTTATTGATTTGTTAATCAATTGCTAGTGTCAATGTATCTTCAAAATCCTGTTTGACTGAAGAAATTTACCAAAATTTGGCATTTCAACACGGCAATCTGCCAGATAAATGGATTTTGGAGCTGGAATTAATTCAAAATCTATATTTATTTTCTTAGTGTAGTTACCAAAACAGAGCTGCCAGGCATATTTCTATCAATAATTATTCAAGTTTATTGATTTGTTAATCAATTGCTAGTGTCAATGTTTCTTCAAAACCCTGTTTGACTGAAGAAATTTACCAAAATTCGGCATTTCAACACGGCAATCTGTCAGATAAATGGATTTTGGAGCTGGAATTAATTCAAAATCTATATTTATTTTCTTAGTGTGGTTAACAAAACAGAGCTGCCAGGCATATTTCTATCAATAATTATTCAAGTTTATTGATTTGTTAATCAATTGCTAGTGTCAATGTTTCTTCAAAACCCTGTTTGACTGAAGAAATTTACCAAAATTCGGCATTTCAACACGGCAATCTGCCAGATAAATGGATTTTGGAGCTGGAATTAATTCAAAATCTATATTTATTTTCTTAGTGTGGTTAACAAAACAGAGCTGCCAGGCATATTTCTATCAATAATTATTCAAGTTTATTGATTTGTTAAACAATTGCTAGTGTCAATGTTTCTTCAAAACCCTGTTTGACTGAAGAAATTTACCAAAATTCGGCATTTCAACACGGCAATCTGTCAGATAAATGGATTTTGGAGCTGGAATTAATTCAAAATCTATATTTATTTTCTTAGTGTGGTTAACAAAACAGAGCTGCCAGGCATATTTCTATCAATAATTATTCAAGTTTATTGATTTGTTAATCAATTGCTAGTGTCAATGTTTCTTCAAAACCCTGTTTGACTGAAGAAATTTACCAAAATTCGGCATTTCAACACGGCAATCTGCCAGATAAATGGATTTTGGAGCTGGAATTAATTCAAAATCTATATTTATTTTCTTAGTGTGGTTAACAAAACAGAGCTGCCAGGCATATTTCTATCAATAATTATTCAAGTTTATTGATTTGTTAATCAATTGCTAGTGTCAATGTTTCTTCAAAACCCTGTTTGACTGAAGAAATTTACCAAAATTCGGCATTTCAACACGGCAATCTGCCAGATAAATGGATTTTGGAGCTGGAATTAATTCAAAATCTATATTTATTTTCTTAGTGTGGTTAACAAAACAGAGCTGCCAGGCATATTTCTATCAATAATTATTCAAGTTTATTGATTTGTTAATCAATTGCTAGTGTCAATGTTTCTTCAAAACCCTGTTTGACTGAAGAAATTTACCAAAATTCGGCATTTCAACACGGCAATCTGCCAGATAAATGGATTTTGGAGCTGGAATTAATTCAAAATCTATATTTATTTTCTTAGTGTGGTTAACAAAACAGAGCTGCCAGGCATATTTCTATCAATAATTATTCAAGTTTATTGATTTGTTAATCAATTGCTAGTGTCAATGTTTCTTCAAAACCCTGTTTGACTGAAGAAATTTACCAAAATTCGGCATTTCAACACGGCAATCTGCCAGATAAATGGATTTTGGAGCTGGAATTAATTCAAAATCTATATGTATTTTCTTAGTGTGGTTAACAAAACAGAGCTGCCAGGCATATTTCTATCAATAATTATTCAAGTTTATTGATTTGTTAATCAATTGCTAGTGTCAATGTTTCTTCAAAACCCTGTTTGACTGAAGAAATTTACCAAAATTTGGCATTTCAACACGGCAATCTGCCAGACAAATGGATTTTGGAGCTGGAATTAATTCAAAATCTATATTTATTTTCTTACTGTGGTTAAAAAAACAGAGCTGCCAGGCTTATTTCTATCAATAATTATTCAAGTTTATTGATTTGTTAATCAATTGCTAGTGTCAATGTATCTTCAAAATCCTTTTTGACTGAAGAAATTTACCAAAATTTGGCATTTCAACACGGCAATCTGCCAGATAAATGGATTTTGGAGCTGGAATTAATTCAAAATTTATATTTATTTTCTTAGTGTGGTTAACAAAACAGAGCTGCCAGGCTTATTTATATTAATAATTATTCAAGTTTATTGATTTGTTAATCAATTGCTAGTGTCAATGTATCTTCAAAACCCTGTTTGACTGAAGAAATTTACCAAAATTTGGCATTTCAACACGGCAATCTTCCAGATAAATGGATTTTGGAGCTGGAATTAATTCAAAATCTATATTTATTTTCTTAGTGTGGTTAACAAAACAGAGCTGCCAGGCATATTTCTATCAATAATTATTCAAGTTTATTGTTTTGTTAATCAATTGCTAGTGTCAATGTATCTTCAAAATCCTGTTTGACTGAAGAAATTTACCAAAATTTGGCATTTCAACACGGCAATCTGCCAGATAAATGGATTTTGGAGCTGGAATTAATTCAAAATCTATATTTATTTTCTTAGTGTGGTTAACAAAACAGAGCTGCCAGGCATATTTCTATCAATAATTATTCAAGTTTATTGATTTGTTAATCAATTGCTAGTGTCAATGTTTCTTCAAAACCCTGTTTGACTGAAGAAATTTACCAAAATTCGGCATTTCAACACGGCAATCTGCCAGATAAATGGATTTTGGAGCTGGAATTAATTCAAAATTTATATTTATTTTCTTAGTGTGGTTAACAAAACAGAGCTGCCAGGCTTATTTATATTAATAATTATTCAAGTTTATTGATTTGTTAATCAATTGCTAGTGTCAATGTATCTTCAAAACCCTGTTTGACTGAAGAAATTTACCAAAATTTGGCATTTCAACACGGCAATCTTCCAGATAAATGGATTTTGGAGCTGGAATTAATTCAAAATCTATATTTATTTTCTTAGTGTGGTTAACAAAACAGAGCGGCCAGGCTTATTTATATTAATAATTATTCAAGTTTATTGATTTGTTAATCAATTGCTAGTGTCAATGTATCTTCAAAACCCTGTTTGACTGAAGAAATTTACCAAAATTTGGCATTTCAACACGGCAATCTTCCAGATAAATGGATTTTGGAGCTGGAATTAATTCAAAATCTATATTTATTTTCTTAGTGTGGTTAACAAAACAGAGCTGCCAGGCATATTTCTATCAATAATTATTCAAGTTTATTGATTTGTTAATCAATTGCTAGTGTCAATGTTTCTTCAAAACCCTGTTTGACTGAAGAAATTTACCAAAATTAGGCATTTCAACACGGCAATCTGCCAGATAAATGGATTTTGGAGCTGAAATTAATTCAAAATCTATATTTATTTTCTTAGTGTGGTTAACAAAACAGAGCTGCCAGGCTTATTTATATTAATAATTATTCAAGTTTATTGATTTGTTAATCAATTGCTAGTGTCAATGTATCTTCAAAACCCTGTTTGACTGAAGAAATTTACCAAAATTTGGCATTTCAACACGGTAATCTGCCAGATAAATGGATTTTGGAGCTGGAATTAATTCAAAATCTATATTTATTTTCTTAGTGTGGTTAACAAAACAGAGCTGCCAGGCATATTTCTATCAATAATTATTCAAGTTTATTGTTTTGTTAATCAATTGCTAGTGTCAATGTTTCTTCAAAACCCTGTTTGACTGAAGAAATTTACCAAAATTTGGCATTTCAACACGGCAATCTGCCAGACAAATGGATTTTGGAGCTGGAATTAATTCAAAATCTATATTTATTTTCTTACTGTGGTTAAAAAAACAGAGCTGCCAGGCTTATTTCTATTAATAATTATTCAAGTTTATTGATTTGTTAATCAATTGCTAGTGTCAATGTATCTTCAAAATCCTGTTTGACTGAAGAAATTTACCAAAATTTGGCATTTCAACACGGCAATCTGCCAGATAAATGGATTTTGGAGCTGGAATTAATTCAAAATCTATATTTATTTTCTTAGTGTAGTTACCAAAACAGAGCTGCCAGGCATATTTCTATCAATAATTATTCAAGTTTATTGATTTGTTAATCAATTGCTAGTGTCAATGTTTCTTCAAAACCCTGTTTGACTGAAGAAATTTACCAAAATTCGGCATTTCAACACGGCAATCTGTCAGATAAATGGATTTTGGAGCTGGAATTAATTCAAAATCTATATTTATTTTCTTAGTGTGGTTAACAAAACAGAGCTGCCAGGCATATTTCTATCAATAATTATTCAAGTTTATTGATTTGTTAATCAATTGCTAGTGTCAATGTTTCTTCAAAACCCTGTTTGACTGAAGAAATTTACCAAAATTCGGCATTTCAACACGGCAATCTGCCAGATAAATGGATTTTGGAGCTGGAATTAATTCAAAATCTATATTTATTTTCTTAGTGTGGTTAACAAAACAGAGCTGCCAGGCATATTTCTATCAATAATTATTCAAGTTTATTGATTTGTTAATCAATTGCTAGTGTCAATGTTTCTTCAAAACCCTGTTTGACTGAAGAAATTTACCAAAATTCGGCATTTCAACACGGCAATCTGCCAGATAAATGGATTTTGGAGCTGGAATTAATTCAAAATCTATATTTATTTTCTTAGTGTGGTTAACAAAACAGAGCTGCCAGGCATATTTCTATCAATAATTATTCAAGTTTATTGATTTGTTAATCAATTGCTAGTGTCAATGTTTCTTCAAAACCCTGTTTGACTGAAGAAATTTACCAAAATTCGGCATTTCAACACGGCAATCTGCCAGATAAATGGATTTTGGAGCTAAAATTAATTCAAAATCTATATGTATTTTCTTAGTGTGGTTAACAAAACAGAGCTGCCAGGCATATTTCTATCAATAATTATTCAAGTTTATTGATTTGTTAATCAATTGCTAGTGTCAATGTTTCTTCAAAACCCTGTTTGACTGAAGAAATTTACCAAAATTTGGCATTTCAACACGGCAATCTGCCAGACAAATGGATTTTGGAGCTGGAATTAATTCAAAATCTATATTTATTTTCTTACTGTGGTTAAAAAAACAGAGCTGCCAGGCTTATTTCTATCAATAATTATCCAAGTTTATTGATTTGTTAATCAATTGCTAGTGTCAATGTATCTTCAAAACCCTGTTTGACTGAAGAAATTTACCAAAATTTGGCATTTCAACACGGCAATCTTCCAGATAAATGGATTTTGGAGCTGGAATTAATTCAAAATCTATATTTATTTTCTTAGTGTGGTTAACAAAACAGAGCTGCCAGGCTTATTTATATTAATAATTATTCAAGTTTATTGATTTGTTAATCAATTGCTAGTGTCAATGTATCTTCAAAACCCTGTTTGACTGAAGAAATTTACCAAAATTTGGCATTTCAACACGGCAATCTTCCAGATAAATGGATTTTGGAGCTGGAATTAATTCAAAATCTATATTTATTTTCTTAGTGTGGTTAACAAAACAGAGCTGCCAGGCATATTTCTATCAATAATTATTCAAGTTTATTGATTTGTTAATCAATTGCTAGTGTCAATGTTTCTTCAAAACCCTGTTTGACTGAAGAAATTTACCAAAATTTGGCATTTCAACACGGCAATCTGCCAGACAAATGGATTTTGGAGCTGGAATTAATTCATAATCTATATTTATTTTCTTACTGTGGTTAAAAAAACAGAGCTGCCAGGCTTATTTCTATTAATAATTATTCAAGTTTATTGATTTGTTAATCAATTGCTAGTGTCAATGTTTCTTCAAAACCCTGTTTGACTGAAGAAATTTACCAAAATTCGGCATTTCAACACGGCAATCTGCCAGATAAATGGATTTTGGAGCTGGAATTAACTAATCAACTAAATGTAAAAAATGTTAATATATACGCCTTATCTGAAACATGGTTTCGTAATGATTTTCATTTTTATCTTCCAAACTACACCTACGTTGGTATTGGAGACAGGAAAGGCGGGGGTGTAGGTTTTTATGTCAGTGATCAAATTAAATTTAATGCTATTCCAAACGCATGTTTTTTTAACAATGACATTGAGAGTTACGCTATAAAAGTTATCCCGGATAATCTTGCACTTGTCGTTATCTATAAACCGCATGGCGCTAATTTTAATTCATTCCGGAATTATTGCGAAATTATTGCCACTCAATTAGGAAATAGTAAAGTCAATAAAATAATAGGTGGAGATTTTAATCTCGACTTTAACGTCCTATCCCCCTGCTCAGTTGCAGTAACGGACCTGTTTTCGAATTACGGATTGACAAAAAGAGTCGACATCTCCACTCGTGTAACTGGTTCCACTTCCAAATGTATCGACAACGTATTCGACAATTGTTGTGCTGCTGTTGAGGTGCTCGAGACTCGAGAGGTATCTGACCACTACCCCCTTATCGTTAATCTTGATTCAAATGAAATACGCGACTTAACTGTCAAAATTAGAGACCTTAGTGCTAAAAATCTAAATTCATTTAAAAAATGTATTTCAAAAATAAACTGGAACATTATGTACAACATGAACGATGTAAACCAGGCGTACGATTTCTTCGAAATAACTTTAACAGAATTATATAATAAAATCTTTACTTATAAATATATTAATAAAAACTCAGATTCCTGGATAAATTTTGACCTTAAAAAAATCATAAAAATTAAACACAATCTTCATAAAATCTCTAAAAAATACCCTACTCTCACTAATATAGCTAATTATAACTCCTATCGGAACTTCTGTAATAATCAGGTCAGGAACGCCCGAGTCTCGTTTATCTCGAAAAAATTTTCGGAAGCCAAAAACTGTAAAGAAAAGTGGAAAGTCATAAACCGAGCAACTGCCAAGAATGAAACCAGTAATACTCCAGTTTCTATCACCCCGAATGATTTTAACAAACATTTTACTTCCGCCGTTACACATAGAAAAAACCTTGATTTAACCATCGAATGCCCTAAGAATAACTCAACGTTCGCCCTTTATGACGTCTCAGCCTCTGAAATTGAAGATACTATTAATTCTCTCCCTCCGAACTCTGCTCCTGGTTACGACGGTATCCACCCTAAAACAATAAAATGTGCTGCTAAGTATTTATTACTTCCGCTAGTCTTCCTGATAAATCTTTCTTTTACAAGTGGAATATACCCCGATAAATTAAAAAAAGCCAGTATAACTCCCATCTTTAAAAAAGGCGATCCAAACAATCTAGCTAATTATAGACCGATTTCAGTTTTATCCACAATAGCAAAAATTTTCGATAAATGTTTCTACAGTAGGCTTAACTCATTTTGTAACAAACATTCCCTTCTGTCCAGGAATCAGTTTGGTTTTAAAGCGGGAACTGGCACTGATTCAGCCATGACAAAAGTGTATAAAGATATACTTAGCGCCTTAGATAGTGGTCTATATTGTATAGGCATTTTTCTGGACCTCGAAAAAGCATTCGATAGTGTTCCGCACGAAAGGCTAATTAAAAAACTAGAATTCCTGGGTATAAGGGGGCTCGGTTTACTGTGGATAAAAAGTTACCTTTCAAATAGGAAGTGCTGTACAAAATTAGATAACTTATTTTCGGCGTTCGATGGGATTACAATTGGGGTCCCTCAAGGGTCGATACTATCCCCCTTACTTTTTAACCTTTACATTAACGATCTAACTAGCAAAATTTTGAAAGGTCTCTATTTGTACGCTGATGATACTATCTTATTACTCAACCATTTTAACCTTCAAAAACTTGTCGAAAATGCAAATTCAGCCCTAAGTATAATTAATTCTTGGTTAAACAAAAATGGTCTAAAATTAAACACGTCTAAAACTGAGTATATTGTTTTTAAAAATATAAATAAAAATGTAGATAATAATCTATGCGTTTTAAAAATCGGAGGAGACTTAATTAAACGAGTGACGTCATATAAATATCTAGGACTCTGGTTTGACGAACATTTAGGTTTTGGTAAACAAGTTGAGGAAGTTTCGAAGAAAATTAACGCAGCAAGCTATAAAATTTATCAATGCAAATTAATGTTTCCGAGAAAAACATTATTCGAAATTTACCATGCTCTGTTATATCCCTATTTAATTTATGGCGTACAAATATGGGGTAATACGACACAAAACAACCTAAACAGATTACAAGTAATCCAAAAAAGAGCGCTGAGAAATATATTCAACGTAGACTGGTTGGCTCCGACTAAACCACTATTTAAAAAATGTTCATTGTTAAATATAAAACAGATAATTGATTACTGCTATTTAAAATTTATACACAACAATATTAACGGACCAAAGGAAAATGTTATTTTTGAAAAACTAACGATAACACACCCTAGACGTAATATAAAATATCTAGTCGAACCAAACTGTCGAATTTCGAAAAAGTTAAATTCAATTTTTTATAATGGGTGTAAAAAATACAACATAATATATACACACCTAAAAGACTGTAGAACAAAACCCGCCCTGAATCGTACATTAAAGACCCTAATTTTAGAAAATGATTTTTAAAATTTACTAGAAGTTTTAAAAATCTCTTTACTCTGTAGGTTTGTTATTTGTTCCGGCATTTCTTTTTTGTTTTTGCTGTTTTTTTTTTTTTTACTATATTTTGTGATTATTTTTCCATTGTAATTTTGTATAGTTGTTTTATTTAATTTAATTTACACTGTTTTGTTATCTCTCAAACCATCGCGGGCCTATAAGTCGCAAGCTGACTTGGCCCTAAAATACATTCTAACCTTGTAGTCCAAAAAATGATAAAATAAAAGAATTGAATTGAATTGAATTGAATTGAAAAAAAAATTAATTCAAAATCTATATTTATTTTCTTAGTGTGGTTAACAAAACAGAGCTGCCAGGCATATTTCTATCAATAATTATTCAAGTTTATTGATTTGTTAAACAATTGCTAGTGTCAATGTTTCTTCAAAACCCTGTTTGACTGAAGAAATTTACCAAAATTCGGCATTTCAACACGGCAATCTGTCAGATAAATGGATTTTGGAGCTGGAATTAATTCAAAATCTATATTTATTTTCTTAGTGTGGTTAACAAAACAGAGCTGCCAGGCATATTTCTATCAATAATTATTCAAGTTTATTGATTTGTTAATCAATTGCTAGTGTCAATGTTTCTTCAAAACCCTGTTTGACTGAAGAAATTTACCAAAATTCGGCATTTCAACACGGCAATCTGCCAGATAAATGGATTTTGGAGCTGGAATTAATTCAAAATCTATATGTATTTTCTTAGTGTGGTTAACAAAACAGAGCTGCCAGGCATATTTCTATCAATAATTATTCAAGTTTATTGATTTGTTAATCAATTGCTAGTGTCAATGTTTCTTCAAAACCCTGTTTGACTGAAGAAATTTACCAAAATTTGGCATTTCAACACGGCAATCTGCCAGACAAATGGATTTTGGAGCTGGAATTAATTCAAAATCTATATTTATTTTCTTACTGTGGTTAAAAAAACAGAGCTGCCAGGCTTATTTCTATCAATAATTATTCAAGTTTATTGATTTGTTAATCAATTGCTAGTGTCAATGTATCTTCAAAATCCTTTTTGACTGAAGAAATTTACCAAAATTTGGCATTTCAACACGGCAATCTGCCAGATAAATGGATTTTGGAGCTGGAATTAATTCAAAATTTATATTTATTTTCTTAGTGTGGTTAACAAAACAGAGCTGCCAGGCTTATTTATATTAATAATTATTCAAGTTTATTGATTTGTTAATCAATTGCTAGTGTCAATGTATCTTCAAAACCCTGTTTGACTGAAGAAATTTACCAAAATTTGGCATTTCAACACGGCAATCTTCCAGATAAATGGATTTTGGAGCTGGAATTAATTCAAAATCTATATTTATTTTCTTAGTGTGGTTAACAAAACAGAGCTGCCAGGCTTATTTATATTAATAATTATTCAAGTTTATTGATTTGTTAATCAATTGCTAGTGTCAATGTATCTTCAAAACCCTGTTTGACTGAAGAAATTTACCAAAATTTGGCATTTCAACACGGCAATCTTCCAGATAAATGGATTTTGGAGCTGGAATTAATTCAAAATCTATATTTATTTTCTTAGTGTGGTTAACAAAACAGAGCTGCCAGGCATATTTCTATCAATAATTATTCAAGTTTATTGATTTGTTAATCAATTGCTAGTGTCAATGTTTCTTCAAAACCCTGTTTGACTGAAGAAATTTACCAAAATTTGGCATTTCAACACGGCAATCTGCCAGACAAATGGATTTTGGAGCTGGAATTAATTCATAATCTATATTTATTTTCTTACTGTGGTTAACAAAACAGAGCTGCCAGGCTTATTTATATTAATAATTATTCAAGTTTATTGATTTGTTAATCAATTGCTAGTGTCAATGTATCTTCAAAACCCTGTTTGACTGAAGAAATTTACCAAAATTTGGCATTTCAACACGGCAATCTTCCAGATAAATGGATTTTGGAGCTGGAATTAATTCAAAATCTATATTTATTTTCTTAGTGTGGTTAACAAAACAGAGCTGCCAGGCATATTTCTATCAATAATTATTCAAGTTTATTGATTTGTTAATCAATTGCTAGTGTCAATGTATCTTCAAAACCCTGTTTGACTGAAGAAATTTACCAAAATTTGTCATTTCAACACGGCAATCTTCCAGATAAATGGATTTTGGAGCTGGAATTAATTCAAAATCTATATTTATTTTCTTAGTGTGGTTAACAAAACAGAGCTGCCAGGCATATTTCTATCAATAATTATTCAAGTTTATTGATTTGTTAATCAATTGCTAGTGTCAATGTTTCTTCAAAACCATGTTTGACTGAAGAAATTTACCAAAATTAGGCATTTCAACACGGCAATCTGCCAGATAAATGGATTTTGGAGCTGGAATTAATTCAAAATCTATATTTATTTTCTTAGTGTGGTTAACAAAACAGAGCTACCAGGCTTATTTATATTAATAATTATTCAAGTTTATTGATTTGTTAATCAATTGCTAGTGTCAATGTATCTTCAAAACCCTGTTTGACTGAAGAAAATTACCAAAATTTGGCATTTCAACACGGCAATCTGCCAGATAAATGGATTTTGGAGCTGGAATTAATTCAAAATTTATATTTATTTTCTTAGTGTGGTTAACAAAACAGAGCTGCCAGGCTTATTTATATTAATAATTATTCAAGTTTATTGATTTGTTAATCAATTGCTAGTGTCAATGTATCTTCAAAACCCTGTTTGACTGAAGAAATTTACCAAAATTTGGCATTTCAACACGGCAATCTTCCAGATAAATGGATTTTGGAGCTGGAATTAATTCAAAATCTATATTTATTTTCTTAGTGTGGTTAACAAAACAGAGCTGCCAGGCATATTTCTATCAATAATTATTCAAGTTTATTGATTTGTTAATCAATTGCTAGTGTCAATGTTTCTTCAAAACCCTGTTTGACTGAAGAAATTTACCAAAATTAGGCATTTCAACACGGCAATCTTCCAGATAAATGGATTTTGGAGCTGGAATTAATTCCAAATCTATATTTATTTTCTTAGTGTGGTTAACAAAACAGAGCTGCCAGGCTTATTTATATTAATAATTATTCAATTTTATTGATTTGTTAATCAATTGCTAGTGTCAATGTATCTTCAAAACCCTGTTTGACTGAAGAAATTTACCAAAATTTGGCATTTCAACACGGCAATCTTCCAGATAAATGGATTTTGGAGCTGGAATTAATTCCAAATCTATATTTATTTTCTTACTGTGGTTAAAAAAACAGAGCTGCCAGGCTTATTTCTATCAATAATTATTCAAGTTTATTGATTTGTAAATCAATTGCTAGTGTCAATGTATCTTCAAAATCCTTTTTGACTGAAGAAATTTACCAAAATTTGGCATTTCAATACGGCAATCTGCCAGATAAATGGATTTTGGAGCTGGAATTAATTCAAAATTTATATTTATTTTCTTAGTGTGGTTAACAAAACAGAGCTGCCAGGCTTATTTATATTAATAATTATTCAAGTTTATTGATTTGTTAATCAATTGCTAGTGTCAATGTATCTTCAAAACCCTGTTTGACTGAAGAAATTTACCAAAATTTGGCATTTCAACACGGCAATCTGCCAGATAAATGGATTTTGGAGCTGGAATTAATTCAAAATTTATATTTATTTTCTTAGTGTGGTTAAAAAAACAGAGCTGCCAGGCTTATTTCTATCAATAATTATTCAAGTTTATTGATTTGTAAATCAATTGCTAGTATCAATGTATCTTCAAAATCCTTTTTGACTGAAGAAATTTACCAAAATTTGGCATTTCAATACGGCAATCTGCCAGATAAATGGATTTTGGAGCTGGAATTAATTCAAAATCTATATTTATTTTCTTAGTGTGGTTAACAAAACAGAGCTGCCAGGCTTATTTATATTAATAATTATTCAAGTTTATTGATTTGTTAATCAATTGCTAGTGTCAATGTATCTTCAAAACCCTGTTTGACTGAAGAAATTTACCAAAATTTGGCATTTCAACACGGCAATCTTCCAGATAAATGGATTTTGGAGCTGGAATTAATTCAAAATCTATATTTATTTTCTTAGTGTGGTTAACAAAACAGAGCTGCCAGGCATATTTCTATCAATAATTATTCAAGTTTATTGATTTGTTAATCAATTGCTAGTGTCAATGTTTCTTCAAAACCCTGTTTGACTGAAGAAATTTACCAAAATTTGGCATTTCAACACGGCAATCTGCCAGACAAATGGATTTTGGAGCTGGAATTAATTCATAATCTATATTTATTTTCTTACTGTGGTTAACAAAACAGAGCTGCCAGGCTTATTTATATTAATAATTATTCAAGTTTATTGATTTGTTAATCAATTGCTAGTGTCAATGTATCTTCAAAACCCTGTTTGACTGAAGAAATTTACCAAAATTTGGCATTTCAACACGGCAATCTTCCAGATAAATGGATTTTGGAGCTGGAATTAATTCAAAATCTATATTTATTTTCTTAGTGTGGTTAACAAAACAGAGCTGCCAGGCATATTTCTATCAATAATTATTCAAGTTTATTGATTTGTTAATCAATTGCTAGTGTCAATGTATCTTCAAAACCCTGTTTGACTGAAGAAATTTACCAAAATTTGTCATTTCAACACGGCAATCTTCCAGATAAATGGATTTTGGAGCTGGAATTAATTCAAAATCTATATTTATTTTCTTAGTGTGGTTAACAAAACAGAGCTGCCAGGCATATTTCTATCAATAATTATTCAAGTTTATTGATTTGTTAATCAATTGCTAGTGTCAATGTTTCTTCAAAACCATGTTTGACTGAAGAAATTTACCAAAATTAGGCATTTCAACACGGCAATCTGCCAGATAAATGGATTTTGGAGCTGGAATTAATTCAAAATCTATATTTATTTTCTTAGTGTGGTTAACAAAACAGAGCTACCAGGCTTATTTATATTAATAATTATTCAAGTTTATTGATTTGTTAATCAATTGCTAGTGTCAATGTATCTTCAAAACCCTGTTTGACTGAAGAAAATTACCAAAATTTGGCATTTCAACACGGCAATCTGCCAGATAAATGGATTTTGGAGCTGGAATTAATTCAAAATTTATATTTATTTTCTTAGTGTGGTTAACAAAACAGAGCTGCCAGGCTTATTTATATTAATAATTATTCAAGTTTATTGATTTGTTAATCAATTGCTAGTGTCAATGTATCTTCAAAACCCTGTTTGACTGAAGAAATTTACCAAAATTTGGCATTTCAACACGGCAATCTTCCAGATAAATGGATTTTGGAGCTGGAATTAATTCAAAATCTATATTTATTTTCTTAGTGTGGTTAACAAAACAGAGCTGCCAGGCATATTTCTATCAATAATTATTCAAGTTTATTGATTTGTTAATCAATTGCTAGTGTCAATGTTTCTTCAAAACCCTGTTTGACTGAAGAAATTTACCAAAATTAGGCATTTCAACACGGCAATCTTCCAGATAAATGGATTTTGGAGCTGGAATTAATTCCAAATCTATATTTATTTTCTTAGTGTGGTTAACAAAACAGAGCTGCCAGGCTTATTTATATTAATAATTATTCAATTTTATTGATTTGTTAATCAATTGCTAGTGTCAATGTATCTTCAAAACCCTGTTTGACTGAAGAAATTTACCAAAATTTGGCATTTCAACACGGCAATCTTCCAGATAAATGGATTTTGGAGCTGGAATTAATTCCAAATCTATATTTATTTTCTTACTGTGGTTAAAAAAACAGAGCTGCCAGGCTTATTTCTATCAATAATTATTCAAGTTTATTGATTTGTAAATCAATTGCTAGTGTCAATGTATCTTCAAAATCCTTTTTGACTGAAGAAATTTACCAAAATTTGGCATTTCAATACGGCAATCTGCCAGATAAATGGATTTTGGAGCTGGAATTAATTCAAAATTTATATTTATTTTCTTAGTGTGGTTAACAAAACAGAGCTGCCAGGCTTATTTATATTAATAATTATTCAAGTTTATTGATTTGTTAATCAATTGCTAGTGTCAATGTATCTTCAAAACCCTGTTTGACTGAAGAAATTTACCAAAATTTGGCATTTCAACACGGCAATCTGCCAGATAAATGGATTTTGGAGCTGGAATTAATTCAAAATTTATATTTATTTTCTTAGTGTGGTTAAAAAAACAGAGCTGCCAGGCTTATTTCTATCAATAATTATTCAAGTTTATTGATTTGTAAATCAATTGCTAGTGTCAATGTATCTTCAAAATCCTTTTTGACTGAAGAAATTTACCAAAATTTGGCATTTCAATACGGCAATCTGCCAGATAAATGGATTTTGGAGCTGGAATTAATTCAAAATTTATATTTATTTTCTTAGTGTGGTTAACAAAACAGAGCTGCCAGGCTTATTTATATTAATAATTATTCAAGTTTATTGATTTGTTAATCAATTGCTAGTGTCAATGTATCTTCAAAACCCTGTTTGACTGAAGAAAATTACCAAAATTTGGCATTTCAACACGGCAATCTGCCAGATAAATGGATTTTGGAGCTGGAATTAATTCAAAATCTATATTTATTTTCTTAGTGTGGTTAACAAAACAGAGCTGCCAGGCATATTTCTATCAATAATTATTCAAGTTTATTGATTTGTTAATCAATTGCTAGTGTCAATGTTTCTTCAAAACCATGTTTGACTGAAGAAATTTACCAAAATTAGGCATTTCAACACGGCAATCTGCCAGATAAATGGATTTTGGAGCTGGAATTAATTCAAAATCTATATTTATTTTCTTAGTGTGGTTAACAAAACAGAGCTACCAGGCTTATTTATATTAATAATTATTCAAGTTTATTGATTTGTTAATCAATTGCTAGTGTCAATGTATCTTCAAAACCCTGTTTGACTGAAGAAAATTACCAAAATTTGGCATTTCAACACGGCAATCTGCCAGATAAATGGATTTTGGAGCTGGAATTAATTCAAAATTTATATTTATTTTCTTAGTGTGGTTAACAAAACAGAGCTGCCAGGCTTATTTATATTAATAATTATTCAAGTTTATTGATTTGTTAATCAATTGCTAGTGTCAATGTATCTTCAAAACCCTGTTTGACTGAAGAAATTTACCAAAATTTGGCATTTCAACACGGCAATCTTCCAGATAAATGGATTTTGGAGCTGGAATTAATTCAAAATCTATATTTATTTTCTTAGTGTGGTTAACAAAACAGAGCTGCCAGGCATATTTCTATCAATAATTATTCAAGTTTATTGATTTGTTAATCAATTGCTAGTGTCAATGTTTCTTCAAAACCCTGTTTGACTGAAGAAATTTACCAAAATTAGGCATTTCAACACGGCAATCTTCCAGATAAATGGATTTTGGAGCTGGAATTAATTCCAAATCTATATTTATTTTCTTAGTGTGGTTAACAAAACAGAGCTGCCAGGCTTATTTATATTAATAATTATTCAATTTTATTGATTTGTTAATCAATTGCTAGTGTCAATGTATCTTCAAAACCCTGTTTGACTGAAGAAATTTACCAAAATTTGGCATTTCAACACGGCAATCTTCCAGATAAATGGATTTTGGAGCTGGAATTAATTCCAAATCTATATTTATTTTCTTACTGTGGTTAAAAAAACAGAGCTGCCAGGCTTATTTCTATCAATAATTATTCAAGTTTATTGATTTGTAAATCAATTGCTAGTGTCAATGTATCTTCAAAATCCTTTTTGACTGAAGAAATTTACCAAAATTTGGCATTTCAATACGGCAATCTGCCAGATAAATGGATTTTGGAGCTGGAATTAATTCAAAATTTATATTTATTTTCTTAGTGTGGTTAACAAAACAGAGCTGCCAGGCTTATTTATATTAATAATTATTCAAGTTTATTGATTTGTTAATCAATTGCTAGTGTCAATGTATCTTCAAAACCCTGTTTGACTGAAGAAATTTACCAAAATTTGGCATTTCAACACGGCAATCTGCCAGATAAATGGATTTTGGAGCTGGAATTAATTCAAAATTTATATTTATTTTCTTAGTGTGGTTAAAAAAACAGAGCTGCCAGGCTTATTTCTATCAATAATTATTCAAGTTTATTGATTTGTAAATCAATTGCTAGTATCAATGTATCTTCAAAATCCTTTTTGACTGAAGAAATTTACCAAAATTTGGCATTTCAATACGGCAATCTGCCAGATAAATGGATTTTGGAGCTGGAATTAATTCAAAATCTATATTTATTTTCATAGTGTGGTTAACAAAACAGAGCTGCCAGGCATATTTCTATCAATAATTATTCAAGTTTATTGATTTGTTAATCAATTGCTAGTGTCAATGTTTCTTCAAAACCCTGTTTGACTGAAGAAATTTACCAAAATTCGGCATTTCAACACGGCAATCTGCCAGATCAATGGATTTTGGAGCTGGAATTAATTCAAAATCTATATTTATTTTCTTAGTGTGGTTAACAAAACAGAGCTGCCAGGCATATTTCTATCAATAATTATTCAAGTTTATTGATTTGTAAATCAATTGCTAGTATCAATGTATCTTCAAAATCCTTTTTGACTGAAGAAATTTACCAAAATTTGGCATTTCAATACGGCAATCTGCCAGATAAATGGATTTTGGAGCTGGAATTAATTCAAAATCTATATTTATTTTCTTAGTGTGGTTAACAAAACAGAGCTGCCAGGCATATTTCTATCAATAATTATTCAAGTTTATTGATTTGTTAATCAATTGCTAGTGTCAATGTTTCTTCAAAACCCTGTTTGACTGAAGAAATTTACCAAAATTCGGCATTTCAACACGGCAATCTGCCAGATCAATGGATTTTGGAGCTGGAATTAATTCAAAATCTATATTTATTTTCTTAGTGTGGTTAACAAAACAGAGCTGCCAGGCATATTTCTATCAATAATTATTCAAGTTTATTGATTTGTTAATCAATTGCTAGTGTCAATGTTTCTTCAAAACCCTGTTTGACTGAAGAAATTTACCAAAATTCGGCATTTCAACACGGCAATCTGCCAGATAAATGGATTTTGGAGCTGGAATTAATTCAAAATCTATATTTATTTTCTTAGTGTGGTTAACAAAACAGAGCTGCCAGGCATATTTCTATCAATAATTATTCAAGTTTATTGATTTGTTAATCAATTGCTAGTGTCAATGTTTCTTCAAAACCCTGTTTGACTGAAGAAATTTACCAAAATTTGGCATTTCAACACGGCAATCTGCCAGACAAATGGATTTTGGAGCTGGAATTAATTCATAATCTATATTTATTTTCTTACTGTGGTTAAAAAAACAGAGCTGCCAGGCTTATTTCTATTAATAATTATTCAAGTTTATTGATTTGTTAATCAATTGCTAGTGTCAATGTATCTTCAAAATCCTGTTTGACTGAAGAAATTTACCAAAATTTGGCATTTCAACACGGCAATCTGCCAGATAAATGGATTTTGGAGCTGGAATTAATTCAAAATCTATATTTATTTTCTTAGTGTGGTTAACAAAACAGAGCTGCCAGGCATATTTCTATCAATAATTATTCAAGTTTATTGATTTGTTAATCAATTGCTAGTGTCAATGTTTCTTCAAAACCCTGTTTGACTGAAGAAATTTACCAAAATTCGGCATTTCAACACGGCAATCTGTCAGATAAATGGATTTTGGAGCTGGAATTTATTCAAAATCTATATTTATTTTCTTAGTGTGGTTAACAAAACAGAGCTGCCAGGCATATTTCTATCAATAATTATTCAAGTTTATTGATTTGTTAATCAATTGCTAGTGTCAATGTTTCTTCAAAACCCTGTTTGACTGAAGAAATTTACCAAAATTCGGCATTTCAACACGGCAATCTGTCAGATAAATGGATTTTGGAGCTGGAATTTATTCAAAATCTATATTTATTTTCTTAGTGTGGTTAACAAAACAGAGCTGCCAGGCATATTTCTATCAATAATTATTCAAGTTTATTGATTTGTTAATCAATTGCTAGTGTCAATGTTTCTTCAAAACCCTGTTTGACTGAAGAAATTTACCAAAATTCGGCATTTCAACACGGCAATCTGCCAGATAAATGGATTTTGGAGCTGGAATTAATTCAAAATCTATATTTATTTTCTTAGTGTGGTTAACAAAACAGAGCTGCCAGGCATATTTCTATCAATAATTATTCAAGTTTATTGATTTGTTAATCAATTGCTAGTGTCAATGTTTCTTCAAAACCCTGTTTGACTGAAGAAATTTACCAAAATTCGGCATTTCAACACGGCAATCTGTCAGATAAATGGATTTTGGAGCTGGAATTAATTCAAAATCTATATTTATTTTCTTAGTGTGGTTAACAAAACAGAGCTGCCAGGCATATTTCTATCAATAATTATTCAAGTTTATTGATTTGTTAATCAATTGCTAGTGTCAATGTTTCTTCAAAACCCTGTTTGACTGAAGAAATTTACCAAAATTTGGCATTTCAACACGGCAATCTGCCAGACAAATGGATTTTGGAGCTGGAATTAATTCATAATCTATATTTATTTTCTTACTGTGGTTAAAAAAACAGAGCTGCCAGGCTTATTTCTATTAATAATTCTTCAAGTTTATTGATTTGTTAATCAATTGCTAGTGTCAATGTTTCTTCAAAATCCTGTTTGACTGAAGAAATTTACCAAAATTTGGCATTTCAACACGGCAATCTGCCAGATAAATGGATTTTGGAGCTGGAATTAATTCAAAATCTATATTTATTTTCTTAGTGTGGTTAACAAAACAGAGCTGCCAGGCATATTTCTATCAATAATTATTCAAGTTTATTGATTTGTTAATCAATTGCTAGTGTCAATGTTTCTTCAAAACCCTGTTTGACTGAAGAAATTTACCAAAATTCGGCATTTCAACACGGCAATCTGCCAGATCAATGGATTTTGGAGCTGGAATTAATTCAAAATCTATATTTATTTTCTTAGTGTGGTTAACAAAACAGAGCTGCCAGGCATATTTCTATCAATAATTATTCAAGTTTATTGATTTGTTAATCAATTGCTAGTGTCAATGTTTCTTCAAAACCCTGTTTGACTGAAGAAATTTACCAAAATTCGGCATTTCAACACGGCAATCTGCCAGATAAATGGATTTTGGAGCTGGAATTAATTCAAAATCTATATTTATTTTCTTAGTGTGGTTAACAAAACAGAGCTGCCAGGCGTATTTCTATTAATAATTATTCAAGTTTATTGATTTGTTAATCAATTGCTAGTGTCAATGTTTCTTCAAAACCCTGTTTGACTGAAGAAATTTACCAAAATTTGGCATTTCAACACGGCAATCTGCCAGACAAATGGATTTTGGAGCTGGAATTAATTCATAATCTATATTTATTTTCTTACTGTGGTTAAAAAAACAGAGCTGCCAGGCTTATTTCTATTAATAATTATTCAAGTTTATTGATTTGTTAATCAATTGCTAGTGTCAATGTATCTTCAAAATCCTGTTTGACTGAAGAAATTTACCAAAATTTGGCATTTCAACACGGCAATCTGCCAGATAAATGGATTTTGGAGCTGGAATTAATTCAAAATCTATATTTATTTTCTTAGTGTGGTTAACAAAACAGAGCTGCCAGGCATATTTCTATCAATAATTATTCAAGTTTATTGATTTGTTAATCAATTGCTAGTGTCAATGTTTCTTCAAAACCCTGTTTGACTGAAGAAATTTACCAAAATTCGGCATTTCAACACGGCAATCTGTCAGATAAATGGATTTTGGAGCTGGAATTTATTCAAAATCTATATTTATTTTCTTAGTGTGGTTAACAAAACAGAGCTGCCAGGCATATTTCTATCAATAATTATTCAAGTTTATTGATTTGTTAATCAATTGCTAGTGTCAATGTTTCTTCAAAACCCTGTTTGACTGAAGAAATTTACCAAAATTCGGCATTTCAACACGGCAATCTGTCAGATAAATGGATTTTGGAGCTGGAATTTATTCAAAATCTATATTTATTTTCTTAGTGTGGTTAACAAAACAGAGCTGCCAGGCATATTTCTATCAATAATTATTCAAGTTTATTGATTTGTTAATCAATTGCTAGTGTCAATGTTTCTTCAAAACCCTGTTTGACTGAAGAAATTTACCAAAATTCGGCATTTCAACACGGCAATCTGCCAGATAAATGGATTTTGGAGCTGGAATTAATTCAAAATCTATATTTATTTTCTTAGTGTGGTTAACAAAACAGAGCTGCCAGGCATATTTCTATCAATAATTATTCAAGTTTATTGATTTGTTAATCAATTGCTAGTGTCAATGTTTCTTCAAAACCCTGTTTGACTGAAGAAATTTACCAAAATTCGGCATTTCAACACGGCAATCTGTCAGATAAATGGATTTTGGAGCTGGAATTAATTCAAAATCTATATTTATTTTCTTAGTGTGGTTAACAAAACAGAGCTGCCAGGCATATTTCTATCAATAATTATTCAAGTTTATTGATTTGTTAATCAATTGCTAGTGTCAATGTTTCTTCAAAACCCTGTTTGACTGAAGAAATTTACCAAAATTCGGCATTTCAACACGGCAATCTGCCAGATAAATGGATTTTGGAGCTGGAATTAATTCAAAATCTATATTTATTTTCTTAGTGTGGTTAACAAAACAGAGCTGCCAGGCATATTTCTATCAATAATTATTCAAGTTTATTGATTTGTTAATCAATTGCTAGTGTCAATGTTTCTTCAAAACCCTGTTTGACTGAAGAAATTTACCAAAATTCGGCTTTTCAACACGGCAATCTGCCAGATAAATGGATTTTGGAGCTGGAATTAATTCAAAATCTATATTTATTTTCTTAGTGTGGTTAACAAAACAGAGCTGCCAGGCATATTTCTATCAATAATTATTCAAGTTTATTGATTTGTTAATCAATTGCTAGTGTCAATGTTTCTTCAAAACCCTGTTTGACTGAAGAAATTTACCAAAATTCGGCATTTCAACACGGCAATCTGCCAGATAAATGGATTTTGGAGCTGGAATTAATTCAAAATTTATATTTATTTTCTTAGTGTGGTTAACAAAAAAGAGCTGCCAGGCTAATTTCTATCAATAATTATTCAAGTTTATTGATTTGTTAATCAATTGCTAGTGTCAATGTTTCTTCAAAACCCTGTTTGACTGAAGAAATTTACCAAAATTCGGCATTTCAACACGGCAATCTGTCAGATAAATGGATTTTGGAGCTGGAATTAATTCAAAATCTATATTTATTTTCTTAGTGTGGTTAACAAAACAGAGCTGCCAGGCATATTTCTATCAATAATTATTCAAGTTTATTGATTTGTTAATCAATTGCTAGTGTCAATGTTTCTTCAAAACCCTGTTTGACTGAAGAAATTTACCAAAATTCGGCATTTCAACACGGCAATCTGCCAGATAAATGGATTTTGGAGCTGGAATTAATTCAAAATCTATATTTATTTTCTTAGTGTGGTTAACAAAACAGAGCTGCCAGGCATATTTCTATCAATAATTATTCAAGTTTATTGATTTGTTAATCAATTGCTAGTGTCAATGTTTCTTCAAAACCCTGTTTGACTGAAGAAATTTACCAAAATTTGGCATTTCAACACGGCAATCTGCCAGACAAATGGATTTTGGAGCTGGAATTAATTCATAATCTATATTTATTTTCTTACTGTGGTTAAAAAAACAGAGCTGCCAGGCTTATTTCTATTAATAATTATTCAAGTTTATTGATTTGTTAATCAATTGCTAGTGTCAATGTATCTTCAAAATCCTGTTTGACTGAAGAAATTTACCAAAATTTGGCATTTCAACACGGCAATCTGCCAGATAAATGGATTTTGGAGCTGGAATTAATTCAAAATCTATATTTATTTTCTTAGTGTGGTTAACAAAACAGAGCTGCCAGGCATATTTCTATCAATAATTATTCAAGTTTATTGATTTGTTAATCAATTGCTAGTGTCAATGTTTCTTCAAAACCCTGTTTGACTGAAGAAATTTACCAAAATTCGGCATTTCAACACGGCAATCTGTCAGATAAATGGATTTTGGAGCTGGAATTTATTCAAAATCTATATTTATTTTCTTAGTGTGGTTAACAAAACAGAGCTGCCAGGCATATTTCTATCAATAATTATTCAAGTTTATTGATTTGTTAATCAATTGCTAGTGTCAATGTTTCTTCAAAACCCTGTTTGACTGAAGAAATTTACCAAAATTCGGCATTTCAACACGGCAATCTGTCAGATAAATGGATTTTGGAGCTGGAATTTATTCAAAATCTATATTTATTTTCTTAGTGTGGTTAACAAAACAGAGCTGCCAGGCATATTTCTATCAATAATTATTCAAGTTTATTGATTTGTTAATCAATTGCTAGTGTCAATGTTTCTTCAAAACCCTGTTTGACTGAAGAAATTTACCAAAATTCGGCATTTCAACACGGCAATCTGCCAGATAAATGGATTTTGGAGCTGGAATTAATTCAAAATCTATATTTATTTTCTTAGTGTGGTTAACAAAACAGAGCTGCCAGGCATATTTCTATCAATAATTATTCAAGTTTATTGATTTGTTAATCAATTGCTAGTGTCAATGTTTCTTCAAAACCCTGTTTGACTGAAGAAATTTACCAAAATTCGGCATTTCAACACGGCAATCTGTCAGATAAATGGATTTTGGAGCTGGAATTAATTCAAAATCTATATTTATTTTCTTAGTGTGGTTAACAAAACAGAGCTGCCAGGCATATTTCTATCAATAATTATTCAAGTTTATTGATTTGTTAATCAATTGCTAGTGTCAATGTTTCTTCAAAACCCTGTTTGACTGAAGAAATTTACCAAAATTTGGCATTTCAACACGGCAATCTGCCAGACAAATGGATTTTGGAGCTGGAATTAATTCATAATCTATATTTATTTTCTTACTGTGGTTAAAAAAACAGAGCTGCCAGGCTTATTTCTATTAATAATTCTTCAAGTTTATTGATTTGTTAATCAATTGCTAGTGTCAATGTTTCTTCAAAATCCTGTTTGACTGAAGAAATTTACCAAAATTTGGCATTTCAACACGGCAATCTGCCAGATAAATGGATTTTGGAGCTGGAATTAATTCAAAATCTATATTTATTTTCTTAGTGTGGTTAACAAAACAGAGCTGCCAGGCATATTTCTATCAATAATTATTCAAGTTTATTGATTTGTTAATCAATTGCTAGTGTCAATGTTTCTTCAAAACCCTGTTTGACTGAAGAAATTTACCAAAATTCGGCATTTCAACACGGCAATCTGCCAGATCAATGGATTTTGGAGCTGGAATTAATTCAAAATCTATATTTATTTTCTTAGTGTGGTTAACAAAACAGAGCTGCCAGGCATATTTCTATCAATAATTATTCAAGTTTATTGATTTGTTAATCAATTGCTAGTGTCAATGTTTCTTCAAAACCCTGTTTGACTGAAGAAATTTACCAAAATTCGGCATTTCAACACGGCAATCTGCCAGATAAATGGATTTTGGAGCTGGAATTAATTCAAAATCTATATTTATTTTCTTAGTGTGGTTAACAAAACAGAGCTGCCAGGCGTATTTCTATTAATAATTATTCAAGTTTATTGATTTGTTAATCAATTGCTAGTGTCAATGTTTCTTCAAAACCCTGTTTGACTGAAGAAATTTACCAAAATTTGGCATTTCAACACGGCAATCTGCCAGACAAATGGATTTTGGAGCTGGAATTAATTCATAATCTATATTTATTTTCTTACTGTGGTTAAAAAAACAGAGCTGCCAGGCTTATTTCTATTAATAATTATTCAAGTTTATTGATTTGTTAATCAATTGCTAGTGTCAATGTATCTTCAAAATCCTGTTTGACTGAAGAAATTTACCAAAATTTGGCATTTCAACACGGCAATCTGCCAGATAAATGGATTTTGGAGCTGGAATTAATTCAAAATCTATATTTATTTTCTTAGTGTGGTTAACAAAACAGAGCTGCCAGGCATATTTCTATCAATAATTATTCAAGTTTATTGATTTGTTAATCAATTGCTAGTGTCAATGTTTCTTCAAAACCCTGTTTGACTGAAGAAATTTACCAAAATTCGGCATTTCAACACGGCAATCTGTCAGATAAATGGATTTTGGAGCTGGAATTTATTCAAAATCTATATTTATTTTCTTAGTGTGGTTAACAAAACAGAGCTGCCAGGCATATTTCTATCAATAATTATTCAAGTTTATTGATTTGTTAATCAATTGCTAGTGTCAATGTTTCTTCAAAACCCTGTTTGACTGAAGAAATTTACCAAAATTCGGCATTTCAACACGGCAATCTGTCAGATAAATGGATTTTGGAGCTGGAATTTATTCAAAATCTATATTTATTTTCTTAGTGTGGTTAACAAAACAGAGCTGCCAGGCATATTTCTATCAATAATTATTCAAGTTTATTGATTTGTTAATCAATTGCTAGTGTCAATGTTTCTTCAAAACCCTGTTTGACTGAAGAAATTTACCAAAATTCGGCATTTCAACACGGCAATCTGCCAGATAAATGGATTTTGGAGCTGGAATTAATTCAAAATCTATATTTATTTTCTTAGTGTGGTTAACAAAACAGAGCTGCCAGGCATATTTCTATCAATAATTATTCAAGTTTATTGATTTGTTAATCAATTGCTAGTGTCAATGTTTCTTCAAAACCCTGTTTGACTGAAGAAATTTACCAAAATTCGGCATTTCAACACGGCAATCTGTCAGATAAATGGATTTTGGAGCTGGAATTAATTCAAAATCTATATTTATTTTCTTAGTGTGGTTAACAAAACAGAGCTGCCAGGCATATTTCTATCAATAATTATTCAAGTTTATTGATTTGTTAATCAATTGCTAGTGTCAATGTTTCTTCAAAACCCTGTTTGACTGAAGAAATTTACCAAAATTCGGCATTTCAACACGGCAATCTGCCAGATAAATGGATTTTGGAGCTGGAATTAATTCAAAATCTATATTTATTTTCTTAGTGTGGTTAACAAAACAGAGCTGCCAGGCATATTTCTATCAATAATTATTCAAGTTTATTGATTTGTTAATCAATTGCTAGTGTCAATGTTTCTTCAAAACCCTGTTTGACTGAAGAAATTTACCAAAATTCGGCTTTTCAACACGGCAATCTGCCAGATAAATGGATTTTGGAGCTGGAATTAATTCAAAATCTATATTTATTTTCTTAGTGTGGTTAACAAAACAGAGCTGCCAGGCATATTTCTATCAATAATTATTCAAGTTTATTGATTTGTTAATCAATTGCTAGTGTCAATGTTTCTTCAAAACCCTGTTTGACTGAAGAAATTTACCAAAATTCGGCATTTCAACACGGCAATCTGCCAGATAAATGGATTTTGGAGCTGGAATTAATTCAAAATTTATATTTATTTTCTTAGTGTGGTTAACAAAAAAGAGCTGCCAGGCTAATTTCTATCAATAATTATTCAAGTTTATTGATTTGTTAATCAATTGCTAGTGTCAATGTTTCTTCAAAACCCTGTTTGACTGAAGAAATTTACCAAAATTCGGCATTTCAACACGGCAATCTGTCAGATAAATGGATTTTGGAGCTGGAATTAATTCAAAATCTATATTTATTTTCTTAGTGTGGTTAACAAAACAGAGCTGCCAGGCATATTTCTATCAATAATTATTCAAGTTTATTGATTTGTTAATCAATTGCTAGTGTCAATGTTTCTTCAAAATCCTGTTTGACTGAAGAAATTTACCAAAATTCGGCATTTCAACACGGCAATCTGTCAGATAAATGGATTTTGGAGCTGGAATTAATTCAAAATCTATATTTATTTTCTTAGTGTGGTTAACAAAACAGAGCTGCCAGGCATATTTCTATCAATAATTATTCAAGTTTATTGATTTGTTAATCAATTGCTAGTGTCAATGTTTCTTCAAAATCCTGTTTGACTGAAGAAATTTACCAAAATTCGGCATTTCAACACGGCAATCTGTCAGATAAATGGATTTTGGCGCTGGAATTAATTCAAAATCTATATTTATTTTCTTAGTGTGGTTAACAAAACAGAGCTGCCAGGCATATTTCTATCAATAATTATTCAAGTTTATTGATTTGTTAATCAATTGCTAGTGTCAATGTTTCTTCAAAACCCTGTTTGACTGAAGAAATTTACCAAAATTCGGCATTTCAACACGGCAATCTGCCAGATAAATGGATTTTGGAGCTGGAATTAATTCAAAATCTATATTTATTTTCTTAGTGTGGTTAACAAAACAGAGCTGCCAGGCATATTTCTATCAATAATTATTCAAGTTTATTGATTTGTTAATCAATTGCTAGTGTCAATGTTTCTTCAAAACCCTGTTTGACTGAAGAAATTTACCAAAATTCGGCATTTCAACACGGCAATCTGCCCGATAAATGGATTTTGGAGCTGGAATTAATTCAAAATCTATATTTATTTTCTTAGTGTGGTTAACAAAACAGAGCTGCCAGGCATATTTCTATCAATAATTATTCAAGTTTATTGATTTGTTAATCAATTGCTAGTGTCAATGTTTCTTCAAAATCCTGTTTGACTGAAGAAATTTACCAAAATTCGGCATTTCAACACGGCAATCTGTCAGATAAATGGATTTTGGAGCTGGAATTAATTCAAAATCTATATTTATTTTCTTAGTGTGGTTAACAAAACAGAGCTGCCAGGCATATTTCTATCAATAATTATTCAAGTTTATTGATTTGTTAATCAATTGCTAGTGTCAATGTTTCTTCAAAATCCTGTTTGACTGAAGAAATTTACCAAAATTCGGCATTTCAACACGGCAATCTGTCAGATAAATGGATTTTGGCGCTGGAATTAATTCAAAATCTATATTTATTTTCTTAGTGTGGTTAACAAAACAGAGCTGCCAGGCATATTTCTATCAATAATTATTCAAGTTTATTGATTTGTTAATCAATTGCTAGTGTCAATGTTTCTTCAAAATCCTGTTTGACTGAAGAAATTTACCAAAATTCGGCATTTCAACACGGCAATCTGTCAGATAAATGGATTTTGGCGCTGGAATTAATTCAAAATCTATATTTATTTTCTTAGTGTGGTTAACAAAACAGAGCTGCCAGGCATATTTCTATCAATAATTATTCAAGTTTATTGATTTGTTAATCAATTGCTAGTGTCAATGTTTCTTCAAAACCCTGTTTGACTGAAGAAATTTACCAAAATTCGGCATTTCAACACGGCAATCTGCCAGATAAATGGATTTTGGAGCTGGAATTAATTCAAAATCTATATTTATTTTCTTAGTGTGGTTAACAAAACAGAGCTGCCAGGCATATTTCTATCAATAATTATTCAAGTTTATTGATTTGTTAATCAATTGCTAGTGTCAATGTTTCTTCAAAATCCTGTTTGACTGAAGAAATTTACCAAAATTCGGCATTTCAACACGGCAATCTGTCAGATAAATGGATTTTGGCGCTGGAATTAATTCAAAATCTATATTTATTTTCTTAGTGTGGTTAACAAAACAGAGCTGCCAGGCATATTTCTATCAATAATTATTCAAGTTTATTGATTTGTTAATCAATTGCTAGTGTCAATGTTTCTTCAAAATCCTGTTTGACTGAAGAAATTTACCAAAATTCGGCATTTCAACACGGCAATCTGTCAGATAAATGGATTTTGGCGCTGGAATTAATTCAAAATCTATATTTATTTTCTTAGTGTGGTTAACAAAACAGAGCTGCCAGGCATATTTCTATCAATAATTATTCAAGTTTATTGATTTGTTAATCAATTGCTAGTGTCAATGTTTCTTCAAAACCCTGTTTGACTGAAGAAATTTACCAAAATTCGGCATTTCAACACGGCAATCTGCCAGATAAATGGATTTTGGAGCTGGAATTAATTCAAAATCTATATTTATTTTCTTAGTGTGGTTAACAAAACAGAGCTGCCAGGCATATTTCTATCAATAATTATTCAAGTTTATTGATTTGTTAATCAATTGCTAGTGTCAATGTTTCTTCAAAATCCTGTTTGACTGAAGAAATTTACCAAAATTCGGCATTTCAACACGGCAATCTGTCAGATAAATGGATTTTGGAGCTGGAATTAATTCAAAATCTATATTTATTTTCTTAGTGTGGTTAACAAAACAGAGCTGCCAGGCATATTTCTATCAATAATTATTCAAGTTTATTGATTTGTTAATCAATTGCTAGTGTCAATGTTTCTTCAAAATCCTGTTTGACTGAAGAAATTTACCAAAATTCGGCATTTCAACACGGCAATCTGTCAGATAAATGGATTTTGGAGCTGGAATTAATTCAAAATCTATATTTATTTTCTTAGTGTGGTTAACAAAACAGAGCTGCCAGGCATATTTCTATCAATAATTATTCAAGTTTATTGATTTGTTAATCAATTGCTAGTGTCAATGTTTCTTCAAAATCCTGTTTGACTGAAGAAATTTACCAAAATTCGGCATTTCAACACGGCAATCTGTCAGATAAATGGATTTTGGCGCTGGAATTAATTCAAAATCTATATTTATTTTCTTAGTGTGGTTAACAAAACAGAGCTGCCAGGCATATTTCTATCAATAATTATTCAAGTTTATTGATTTGTTAATCAATTGCTAGTGTCAATGTTTCTTCAAAACCCTGTTTGACTGAAGAAATTTACCAAAATTCGGCATTTCAACACGGCAATCTGCCAGATAAATGGATTTTGGAGCTGGAATTAATTCAAAATCTATATTTATTTTCTTAGTGTGGTTAACAAAACAGAGCTGCCAGGCATATTTCTATCAATAATTATTCAAGTTTATTGATTTGTTAATCAATTGCTAGTGTCAATGTTTCTTCAAAACCCTGTTTGACTGAAGAAATTTACCAAAATTCGGCATTTCAACACGGCAATCTGCCAGATAAATGGATTTTGGAGCTGGAATTAATTCAAAATCTATATGTATTTTCTTAGTGTGGTTAACAAAACAGAGCTGCCAGGCATATTTCTATCAATAATTATTCAAGTTTATTGATTTGTTAATCAATTGCTAGTGTCAATGTTTCTTCAAAATCCTGTTTGACTGAAGAAATTTACCAAAATTCGGCATTTCAACACGGCAATCTGTCAGATAAATGGATTTTGGCGCTGGAATTAATTCAAAATCTATATTTATTTTCTTAGTGTGGTTAACAAAACAGAGCTGCCAGGCATATTTCTATCAATAATTATTCAAGTTTATTGATTTGTTAATCAATTGCTAGTGTCAATGTTTCTTCAAAACCCTGTTTGACTGAAGAAATTTACCAAAATTCGGCATTTCAACACGGCAATCTGCCAGATAAATGGATTTTGGAGCTGGAATTAATTCAAAATCTATATTTATTTTCTTAGTGTGGTTAACAAAACAGAGCTGCCAGGCATATTTCTATCAATAATTATTCAAGTTTATTGATTTGTTAATCAATTGCTAGTGTCAATGTTTCTTCAAAACCCTGTTTGACTGAAGAAATTTACCAAAATTCGGCATTTCAACACGGCAATCTGCCAGATAAATGGATTTTGGAGCTGGAATTAATTCAAAATCTATATGTATTTTCTTAGTGTGGTTAACAAAACAGAGCTGCCAGGCATATTTCTATCAATAATTATTCAAGTTTATTGATTTGTTAATCAATTGCTAGTGTCAATGTTTCTTCAAAACCCTGTTTGACTGAAGAAATTTACCAAAATTTGGCATTTCAACACGGCAATCTGCCAGACAAATGGATTTTGGAGCTGGAATTAATTCAAAATCTATATTTATTTTCTTACTGTGGTTAAAAAAACAGAGCTGCCAGGCTTATTTCTATCAATAATTATTCAAGTTTATTGATTTGTAAATCAATTGCTAGTGTCAATGTATCTTCAAAATCCTTTTTGACTGAAGAAATTTACCAAAATTTGGCTATTCAATACGGCAATCTGCCAGATAAATGGATTTTGGAGCTGGAATTAATTCAAAATTTATATTTATTTTCTTAGTGTGGTTAACAAAACAGAGCTGCCAGGCTTATTTATATTAATAATTATTCAAGTTTATTGATTTGTTAATCAATTGCTAGTGTCAATGTATCTTCAAAACCCTGTTTGACTGAAGAAATTTACCAAAATTTGGCATTTCAACACGGCAATCTGCCAGATAAATGGATTTTGGAGCTGGAATAAATTCAAAATCTATATTTATTTTCTTACTGTGGTTAACAAAACAGAGCTGCCAGGCATATTTCTATCAATAATTATTCAAGTTTATTGATTTGTTAATCAATTGCTAGTGTCAATGTTTCTTCAAAATCCTGTTTGACTGAAGAAATTTACCAAAATTCGGCATTTCAACACGGCAATCTGTCAGATAAATGGATTTTGGCGCTGGAATTAATTCAAAATCTATATTTATTTTCTTAGTGTGGTTAACAAAACAGAGCTGCCAGGCATATTTCTATCAATAATTATTCAAGTTTATTGATTTGTTAATCAATTGCTAGTGTCAATGTTTCTTCAAAACCCTGTTTGACTGAAGAAATTTACCAAAATTCGGCATTTCAACACGGCAATCTGCCAGATAAATGGATTTTGGAGCTGGAATTAATTCAAAATCTATATTTATTTTCTTAGTGTGGTTAACAAAACAGAGCTGCCAGGCATATTTCTATCAATAATTATTCAAGTTTATTGATTTGTTAATCAATTGCTAGTGTCAATGTTTCTTCAAAACCCTGTTTGACTGAAGAAATTTACCAAAATTCGGCATTTCAACACGGCAATCTGCCAGATAAATGGATTTTGGAGCTGGAATTAATTCAAAATCTATATGTATTTTCTTAGTGTGGTTAACAAAACAGAGCTGCCAGGCATATTTCTATCAATAATTATTCAAGTTTATTGATTTGTTAATCAATTGCTAGTGTCAATGTTTCTTCAAAACCCTGTTTGACTGAAGAAATTTACCAAAATTTGGCATTTCAACACGGCAATCTGCCAGACAAATGGATTTTGGAGCTGGAATTAATTCAAAATCTATATTTATTTTCTTACTGTGGTTAAAAAAACAGAGCTGCCAGGCTTATTTCTATCAATAATTATTCAAGTTTATTGATTTGTAAATCAATTGCTAGTGTCAATGTATCTTCAAAATCCTTTTTGACTGAAGAAATTTACCAAAATTTGGCATTTCAATACGGCAATCTGCCAGATAAATGGATTTTGGAGCTGGAATTAATTCAAAATTTATATTTATTTTCTTAGTGTGGTTAACAAAACAGAGCTGCCAGGCTTATTTATATTAATAATTATTCAAGTTTATTGATTTGTTAATCAATTGCTAGTGTCAATGTATCTTCAAAACCCTGTTTGACTGAAGAAATTTACCAAAATTTGGCATTTCAACACGGCAATCTTCCAGATAAATGGATTTTGGAGCTGGAATTAATTCAAAATCTATATTTATTTTCTTAGTGTGGTTAACAAAACAGAGCTGCCAGGCATATTTCTATCAATAATTATTCAAGTTTATTGTTTTGTTAATCAATTGCTAGTGTCAATGTTTCTTCAAAACCCTGTTTGACTGAAGAAATTTACCAAAATTCGGCATTTCAACACGGCAATCTGTCAGATAAATGGATTTTGGAGCTGGAATTAATTCAAAATCTATATTTATTTTCTTAGTGTGGTTAACAAAACAGAGCTGCCAGGCATATTTCTATCAATAATTATTCAAGTTTATTGATTTGTTAATCAATTGCTAGTGTCAATGTTTCTTCAAAACCCTGTTTGACTGAAGAAATTTACCAAAATTCGGCATTTCAACACGGCAATCTGCCAGATAAATGGATTTTGGAGCTGGAATTAATTCAAAATCTATATTTATTTTCTTAGTGTGGTTAACAAAACAGAGCTGCCAGGCATATTTCTATCAATAATTATTCAAGTTTATTGATTTGTTAATCAATTGCTAGTGTCAATGTTTCTTCAAAACCCTGTTTGACTGAAGAAATTTACCAAAATTCGGCATTTCAACACGGCAATCTGCCAGATAAATGGATTTTGGAGCTGGAATTAATTCAAAATCTATATGTATTTTCTTAGTGTGGTTAACAAAACAGAGCTGCCAGGCATATTTCTATCAATAATTATTCAAGTTTATTGATTTGTTAATCAATTGCTAGTGTCAATGTTTCTTCAAAACCCTGTTTGACTGAAGAAATTTACCAAAATTTGGCATTTCAACACGGCAATCTGCCAGACAAATGGATTTTGGAGCTGGAATTAATTCAAAATCTATATTTATTTTCTTACTGTGGTTAAAAAAACAGAGCTGCCAGGCTTATTTCTATCAATAATTATTCAAGTTTATTGATTTGTAAATCAATTGCTAGTGTCAATGTATCTTCAAAATCCTTTTTGACTGAAGAAATTTACCAAAATTTGGCATTTCAATACGGCAATCTGCCAGATAAATGGATTTTGGAGCTGGAATTAATTCAAAATTTATATTTATTTTCTTAGTGTGGTTAACAAAACAGAGCTGCCAGGCTTATTTATATTAATAATTATTCAAGTTTATTGATTTGTTAATCAATTGCTAGTGTCAATGTATCTTCAAAACCCTGTTTGACTGAAGAAATTTACCAAAATTTGGCATTTCAACACGGCAATCTGCCAGATAAATGGATTTTGGAGCTGGAATAAATTCAAAATCTATATTTATTTTCTTACTGTGGTTAACAAAACAGAGCTGCCAGGCATATTTCTATCAATAATTATTCAAGTTTATTGATTTGTTAATCAATTGCTAGTGTCAATGTTTCTTCAAAATCCTGTTTGACTGAAGAAATTTACCAAAATTCGGCATTTCAACACGGCAATCTGTCAGATAAATGGATTTTGGCGCTGGAATTAATTCAAAATCTATATTTATTTTCTTAGTGTGGTTAACAAAACAGAGCTGCCAGGCATATTTCTATCAATAATTATTCAAGTTTATTGATTTGTTAATCAATTGCTAGTGTCAATGTTTCTTCAAAACCCTGTTTGACTGAAGAAATTTACCAAAATTCGGCATTTCAACACGGCAATCTGCCAGATAAATGGATTTTGGAGCTGGAATTAATTCAAAATCTATATTTATTTTCTTAGTGTGGTTAACAAAACAGAGCTGCCAGGCATATTTCTATCAATAATTATTCAAGTTTATTGATTTGTTAATCAATTGCTAGTGTCAATGTTTCTTCAAAACCCTGTTTGACTGAAGAAATTTACCAAAATTCGGCATTTCAACACGGCAATCTGCCAGATAAATGGATTTTGGAGCTGGAATTAATTCAAAATCTATATGTATTTTCTTAGTGTGGTTAACAAAACAGAGCTGCCAGGCATATTTCTATCAATAATTATTCAAGTTTATTGATTTGTTAATCAATTGCTAGTGTCAATGTTTCTTCAAAACCCTGTTTGACTGAAGAAATTTACCAAAATTTGGCATTTCAACACGGCAATCTGCCAGACAAATGGATTTTGGAGCTGGAATTAATTCAAAATCTATATTTATTTTCTTACTGTGGTTAAAAAAACAGAGCTGCCAGGCTTATTTCTATCAATAATTATTCAAGTTTATTGATTTGTAAATCAATTGCTAGTGTCAATGTATCTTCAAAATCCTTTTTGACTGAAGAAATTTACCAAAATTTGGCATTTCAATACGGCAATCTGCCAGATAAATGGATTTTGGAGCTGGAATTAATTCAAAATTTATATTTATTTTCTTAGTGTGGTTAACAAAACAGAGCTGCCAGGCTTATTTATATTAATAATTATTCAAGTTTATTGATTTGTTAATCAATTGCTAGTGTCAATGTATCTTCAAAACCCTGTTTGACTGAAGAAATTTACCAAAATTTGGCATTTCAACACGGCAATCTTCCAGATAAATGGATTTTGGAGCTGGAATTAATTCAAAATCTATATTTATTTTCTTAGTGTGGTTAACAAAACAGAGCTGCCAGGCATATTTCTATCAATAATTATTCAAGTTTATTGTTTTGTTAATCAATTGCTAGTGTCAATGTTTCTTCAAAACCCTGTTTGACTGAAGAAATTTACCAAAATTTGGCATTTCAACACGGCAATCTGCCAGACAAATGGATTTTGGAGCTGGAATTAATTCATAATCTATATTTATTTTCTTACTGTGGTTAAAAAAACAGAGCTGCCAGGCTTATTTCTATTAATAATTATTCAAGTTTATTGATTTGTTAATCAATTGCTAGTGTCAATGTATCTTCAAAACCCTGTTTGACTGAAGAAATTTACCAAAATTCGGCATTTCAACACGGCAATCTGCCAGATAAATGGATTTTGGAGCTGGAATTAATTCAAAATCTATATTTATTTTCTTAGTGTGGTTAACAAAACAGAGCTGCCAGGCATATTTCTATCAATAATTATTCAAGTTTATTGATTTGTTAATCAATTGCTAGTGTCAATGTTTCTTCAAAACCCTGTTTGACTGAAGAAATTTACCAAAATTTGGCATTTCAACACGGCAATCTGCCAGACAAATGGATTTTGGAGCTGGAATTAATTCATAATCTATATTTATTTTCTTACTGTGGTTAAAAAAACAGAGCTGCCAGGCTTATTTCTATTAATAATTATTCAAGTTTATTGATTTGTTAATCAATTGATAGTGTCAATGTATCTTCAAAATCCTGTTTGACTGAAGAAATTTACCAAAATTTGGCATTTCAACACGGCAATCTGCCAGATAAATGGATTTTGGAGCTGGAATTAATTCAAAATCTATATTTATTTTCTTAGTGTGGTTAACAAAACAGAGCTGCCAGGCATATTTCTATCAATAATTATTCAAGTTTATTGATTTGTTAATCAATTGCTAGTGTCAATGTTTCTTCAAAACCCTGTTTGACTGAAGAAATTTACCAAAATTCGGCATTTCAACACGGCAATCTGTCAGATAAATGGATTTTGGAGCTGGAATTTATTCAAAATCTATATTTATTTTCTTAGTGTGGTTAACAAAACAGAGCTGCCAGGCATATTTCTATCAATAATTATTCAAGTTTATTGATTTGTTAATCAATTGCTAGTGTCAATGTTTCTTCAAAACCCTGTTTGACTGAAGAAATTTACCAAAATTCGGCATTTCAACACGGCAATCTGCCAGATAAATGGATTTTGGAGCTGGAATTAATTCAAAATCTATATTTATTTTCTTAGTGTGGTTAACAAAACAGAGCTGCCAGGCATATTTCTATCAATAATTATTCAAGTTTATTGATTTGTTAATCAATTGCTAGTGTCAATGTTTCTTCAAAACCCTGTTTGACTGAAGAAATTTACCAAAATTCGGCATTTCAACACGGCAATCTGCCAGATAAATGGATTTTGGAGCTGGAATTAATTCAAAATCTATATTTATTTTCTTAGTGTGGTTAACAAAACAGAGCTGCCAGGCATATTTCTATCAATAATTATTCAAGTTTATTGATTTGTTAATCAATTGCTAGTGTCAATGTTTCTTCAAAACCCTGTTTGACTGAAGAAATTTACCAAAATTCGGCATTTCAACACGGCAATCTGTCAGATAAATGGATTTTGGAGCTGGAATTAATTCAAAATCTATATTTATTTTCTTACTGTGGTTAAAAAAACAGAGCTGCCAGGCATATTTCTATCAATAATTATTCAAGTTTATTGATTTGTTAATCAATTGCTAGTGTCAATGTTTCTTCAAAACCCTGTTTGACTGAAGAAATTTACCAAAATTCGGCATTTCAACACGGCAATCTGCCAGATAAATGGATTTTGGAGCTGGAATTAATTCAAAATCTATATTTATTTTCTTAGTGTGGTTAACAAAACAGAGCTGCCAGGCATATTTCTATCAATAATTATTCAAGTTTATTGATTTGTTAATCAATTGCTAGTGTCAATGTTTCTTCAAAACCCTGTTTGACTGAAGAAATTTACCAAAATTCGGCATTTCAACACGACAATCTGCCAGATAAATGGATTTTGGAGCTGGAATTAATTCAAAATCTATATGTATTTTCTTAGTGTGGTTAACAAAACAGAGCTGCCAGGCATATTTCTATCAATAATTATTCAAGTTTATTGATTTGTTAATCAATTGCTAGTGTCAATGTTTCTTCAAAACCCTGTTTGACTGAAGAAATTTACCAAAATTTGGCATTTCAACACGGCAATCTGCCAGACAAATGGATTTTGGAGCTGGAATTAATTCAAAATCTATATTTATTTTCTTACTGTGGTTAAAAAAACAGAGCTGCCAGGCTTATTTCTATCAATAATTATTCAAGTTTATTGATTTGTTTATCAATTGCTAGTGTCAATGTATCTTCAAAATCCTTTTTGACTGAAGAAATTTACCAAAATTTGGCATTTCAACACGGCAATCTGCCAGATAAATGGATTTTGGAGCTGGAATTAATTCAAAATTTATATTTATTTTCTTAGTGTGGTTAACAAAACAGAGCTGCCAAGCTTATTTATATTAATAATTATTCAAGTTTATTGATTTGTTAATCAATTGCTAGTGTCAATGTATCTTCAAAACCCTGTTTGACTGAAGAAATTTACCAAAATTTGGCATTTCAACACGGCAATCTTCCAGATAAATGGATTTTGGAGCTGGAATTAATTCAAAATCTATATTTATTTTCTTAGTGTGGTTAACAAAACAGAGCTGCCAGGCTTATTTATATTAATAATTATTCAAGTTTATTGATTTGTTAATCAATTGCTAGTGTCAATGTTTCTTCAAAACCCTGTTTGACTGAAGAAATTTACCAAAATTCGGCATTTCAACACGGCAATCTGCCAGATAAATGGATTTTGGAGCTGGAATTAATTCAAAATTTATATTTATTTTCTTAGTGTGGTTAACAAAACAGAGCTGCCAGGCATATTTCTATCAATAATTATTCAAGTTTATTGATTTGTTAATCAATTGCTAGTGTCAATGTTTCTTCAAAACCCTGTTTGACTGAAGAAATTTACCAAAATTCGGCATTTCAACACGGCAATCTGTCAGATAAATGGATTTTGGAGCTGGAATTAATTCAAAATCTATATTTATTTTCTTACTGTGGTTAAAAAAACAGAGCTGCCAGGCATATTTCTATCAATAATTATTCAAGTTTATTGATTTGTTAATCAATTGCTAGTGTCAATGTTTCTTCAAAACCCTGTTTGACTGAAGAAATTTACCAAAATTCGGCATTTCAACACGGCAATCTGCCAGATAAATGGATTTTGGAGCTGGAATTAATTCAAAATCTATATTTATTTTCTTAGTGTGGTTAACAAAACAGAGCTGCCAGGCATATTTCTATCAATAATTATTCAAGTTTATTGATTTGTTAATCAATTGCTAGTGTCAATGTTTCTTCAAAACCCTGTTTGACTGAAGAAATTTACCAAAATTCGGCATTTCAACACGGCAATCTGCCAGATAAATGGATTTTGGAGCTGGAATTAATTCAAAATCTATATTTATTTTCTTAGTGTGGTTAACAAAACAGAGCTGCCAGGCATATTTCTATCAATAATTATTCAAGTTTATTGATTTGTTAATCAATTGCTAGTGTCAATGTTTCTTCAAAACCCTGTTTGACTGAAGAAATTTACCAAAATTCGGCATTTCAACACGACAATCTGCCAGATAAATGGATTTTGGAGCTGGAATTAATTCAAAATCTATATGTATTTTCTTAGTGTGGTTAACAAAACAGAGCTGCCAGGCATATTTCTATCAATAATTATTCAAGTTTATTGATTTGTTAATCAATTGCTAGTGTCAATGTTTCTTCAAAACCCTGTTTGACTGAAGAAATTTACCAAAATTTGGCATTTCAACACGGCAATCTGCCAGACAAATGGATTTTGGAGCTGGAATTAATTCAAAATCTATATTTATTTTCTTAGTGTGGTTAACAAAACAGAGCTGCCAGGCTTATTTATATTAATAATTATTCAAGTTTATTGATTTGTTAATCAATTGCTAGTGTCAATGTATCTTCAAAACCCTGTTTGACTGAAGAAATTTACCAAAATTTGGCATTTCAACACGGCAATCTTCCAGATAAATGGATTTTGGAGCTGGAATTAATTCAAAATCTATATTTATTTTCTTAGTGTGGTTAACAAAACAGAGCTGCCAGGCTTATTTATATTAATAATTATTCAAGTTTATTGATTTGTTAATCAATTGCTAGTGTCAATGTATCTTCAAAACCCTGTTTGACTGAAGAAATTTACCAAAATTTGGCATTTCAACACGGCAATCTTCCAGATAAATGGATTTTGGAGCTGGAATTAATTCAAAATCTATATTTATTTTCTTAGTGTGGTTAACAAAACAGAGCTGCCAGGCATATTTCTATCAATAATTATTCAAGTTTATTGATTTGTTAATCAATTGCTAGTGTCAATGTTTCTTCAAAACCCTGTTTGACTGAAGAAATTTACCAAAATTTGGCATTTCAACACGGCAATCTGCCAGACAAATGGATTTTGGAGCTGGAATTAATTCATAATCTATATTTATTTTCTTACTGTGGTTAAAAAAACAGAGCTGCCAGGCTTATTTCTATTAATAATTATTCAAGTTTATTGATTTGTTAATCAATTGCTAGTGTCAATGTTTCTTCAAAACCCTGTTTGACTGAAGAAATCCTGTTTGACTGAAGAAATTTACCAAAATTTGGCATTTCAACACGGCAATCTGCCAGATAAATGGATTTTGGAGCTGGAATTAATTCAAAATCTATATTTATTTTCTTACTGTGGTTAAAAAAACAGAGCTGCCAGGCTTATTTCTATTAATAATTATTCAAGTTTATTGATTTGTTAATCAATTGCTAGTGTCAATGTATCTTCAAAATCCTGTTTGACTGAAGAAATTTACCAAAATTTGGCATTTCAACACGGCAATCTGCCAGATAAATGGATTTTGGAGCTGGAATTTATTCAAAATCTATATTTATTTTCTTAGTGTGGTTAACAAAACAGAGCTGCCAGGCATATTTCTATCAATAATTATTCAAGTTTATTGATTTGTTAATCAATTGCTAGTGTCAATGTTTCTTCAAAACCCTGTTTGACTGAAGAAATTTACCAAAATTCGGCATTTCAACACGGCAATCTGCCAGATAAATGGATTTTGGAGCTGGAATTAATTCAAAATCTATATTTATTTTCTTAGTGTGGTTAACAAAACAGAGCTGCCAGGCATATTTCTATCAATAATTATTCAAGTTTATTGATTTGTTAATCAATTGCTAGTGTCAATGTTTCTTCAAAACCCTGTTTGACTGAAGAAATTTACCAAAATTCGGCATTTCAACACGGCAATCTGTCAGATAAATGGATTTTGGAGCTGGAATTAATTCAAAATCTATATTTATTTTCTTACTGTGGTTAAAAAAACAGAGCTGCCAGGCATATTTCTATCAATAATTATTCAAGTTTATTGATTTGTTAATCAATTGCTAGTGTCAATGTTTCTTCAAAACCCTGTTTGACTGAAGAAATTTACCAAAATTCGGCATTTCAACACGGCAATCTGCCAGATAAATGGATTTTGGAGCTGGAATTAATTCAAAATCTATATTTATTTTCTTAGTGTGGTTAACAAAACAGAGCTGCCAGGCATATTTCTATCAATAATTATTCAAGTTTATTGATTTGTTAATCAATTGCTAGTGTCAATGTTTCTTCAAAACCCTGTTTGACTGAAGAAATTTACCAAAATTCGGCATTTCAACACGGCAATCTGCCAGATAAATGGATTTTGGAGCTGGAATTAATTCAAAATCTATATTTATTTTCTTAGTGTGGTTAACAAAACAGAGCTGCCAGGCATATTTCTATCAATAATTATTCAAGTTTATTGATTTGTTAATCAATTGCTAGTGTCAATGTTTCTTCAAAACCCTGTTTGACTGAAGAAATTTACCAAAATTCGGCATTTCAACACGGCAATCTGCCAGATAAATGGATTTTGGAGCTGGAATTAATTCAAAATCTATATGTATTTTCTTAGTGTGGTTAACAAAACAGAGCTGCCAGGCTTATTTATATTAATAATTATTCAAGTTTATTGATTTGTTAATCAATTGCTAGTGTCAATGTATCTTCAAAACCCTGTTTGACTGAAGAAATTTACCAAAATTTGGCATTTCAACACGGCAATCTTCCAGATAAATGGATTTTGGAGCTGGAATTAATTCAAAATCTATATTTATTTTCTTAGTGTGGTTAACAAAACAGAGCTGCCAGGCTTATTTATATTAATAATTATTCAAGTTTATTGATTTGTTAATCAATTGCTAGTGTCAATGTATCTTCAAAACCCTGTTTGACTGAAGAAATTTACCAAAATTTGGCATTTCAACACGGCAATCTTCCAGATAAATGGATTTTGGAGCTGGAATTAATTCAAAATCTATATTTATTTTCTTAGTGTGGTTAACAAAACAGAGCTGCCAGGCATATTTCTATCAATAATTATTCAAGTTTATTGATTTGTTAATCAATTGCTAGTGTCAATGTTTCTTCAAAACCCTGTTTGACTGAAGAAATTTACCAAAATTTGGCATTTCAACACAGCAATCTGCCAGACAAATGGATTTTGGAGCTGGAATTAATTCAAAATCTATATTTATTTTCTTACTGTGGTTAAAAAAACAGAGCTGCCAGGCTTATTTCTATTAATAATTATTCAAGTTTATTGATTTGTTAATCAATTGCTAGTGTCAATGTATCTTCAAAATCCTGTTTGACTGAAGAAATTTACCAAAATTTGGCATTTCAACACGGCAATCTGCCAGATAAATGGATTTTGGAGCTGGAATTAATTCAAAATCTATATTTATTTTCTTAGTGTGGTTAACAAAACAGAGCTGCCAGGCATATTTCTATCAATAATTATTCAAGTTTATTGATTTGTTAATCAATTGCTAGTGTCAATGTTTCTTCAAAACCCTGTTTGACTGAAGATATTTACCAAAATTCGGCATTTCAACACGGCAATCTGTCAGATAAATGTATTTTGGAGCTGGAATTTATTCAAAATCTATATTTATTTTCTTAGTGTGGTTAACAAAACAGAGCTGCCAGGCATATTTCTATCAATAATTATTCAAGTTTATTGATTTGTTAATCAATTGCTAGTGTCAATGTTTCTTCAAAACCCTGTTTGACTGAAGAAATTTACCAAAATTCGGCATTTCAACACGGCAATCTGCCAGATAAATGGATTTTGGAGCTGGAATTAATTCAAAATCTATATTTATTTTCTTAGTGTGGTTAACAAAACAGAGCTGCCAGGCATATTTCTATCAATAATTATTCAAGTTTATTGATTTGTTAATCAATTGCTAGTGTCAATGTTTCTTCAAAACCCTGTTTGACTGAAGAAATTTACCAAAATTCGGCATTTCAACACGGCAATCTGTCAGATAAATGGATTTTGGAGCTGGAATTAATTCAAAATCTATATTTATTTTCTTACTGTGGTTAAAAAAACAGAGCTGCCAGGCATATTTCTATCAATAATTATTCAAGTTTATTGATTTGTTAATCAATTGCTAGTGTCAATGTTTCTTCAAAACCCTGTTTGACTGAAGAAATTTACCAAAATTCGGCATTTCAACACGGCAATCTGCCAGATAAATGGATTTTGGAGCTGGAATTAATTCAAAATCTATATTTATTTTCTTAGTGTGGTTAACAAAACAGAGCTGCCAGGCATATTTCTATCAATAATTATTCAAGTTTATTGATTTGTTAATCAATTGCTAGTGTCAATGTTTCTTCAAAACCCTGTTTGACTGAAGAAATTTACCAAAATTCGGCATTTCAACACGGCAATCTGCCAGATAAATGGATTTTGGAGCTGGAATTAATTCAAAATCTATATTTATTTTCTTAGTGTGGTTAACAAAACAGAGCTGCCAGGCATATTTCTATCAATAATTATTCAAGTTTATTGATTTGTTAATCAATTGCTAGTGTCAATGTTTCTTCAAAACCCTGTTTGACTGAAGAAATTTACCAAAATTCGGCATTTCAACACGGCAATCTGCCAGATAAATGGATTTTGGAGCTGGAATTAATTCAAAATCTATATGTATTTTCTTAGTGTGGTTAACAAAACAGAGCTGCCAGGCTTATTTATATTAATAATTATTCAAGTTTATTGATTTGTTAATCAATTGCTAGTGTCAATGTATCTTCAAAACCCTGTTTGACTGAAGAAATTTACCAAAATTTGGCATTTCAACACGGCAATCTTCCAGATAAATGGATTTTGGAGCTGGAATTAATTCAAAATCTATATTTATTTTCTTAGTGTGGTTAACAAAACAGAGCTGCCAGGATTATTTATATTAATAATTATTCAAGTTTATTGATTTGTTAATCAATTGCTAGTGTCAATGTATCTTCAAAACCCTGTTTGACTGAAGAAATTTACCAAAATTTGGCATTTCAACACGGCAATCTTCCAGATAAATGGATTTTGGAGCTGGAATTAATTCAAAATCTATATTTATTTTCTTACTGTGGTTAAAAAAACAGAGCTGCCAGGCTTATTTCTATTAATAATTATTCAAGTTTATTGATTTGTTAATCAATTGCTAGTGTCAATGTATCTTCAAAATCCTGTTTGACTGAAGAAATTTACCAAAATTTGGCATTTCAACACGGCAATCTTCCAGATAAATGGATTTTGGAGCTGGAATTAATTCAAAATCTATATTTATTTTCTTAGTGTGGTTAACAAAACAGAGCTGCCAGGCTTATTTATATTAATAATTATTCAAGTTTATTGATTTGTTAATCAATTGCTAGTGTCAATGTATCTTCAAAACCCTGTTTGACTGAAGAAATTTACCAAAATTTGGCATTTCAACACGGCAATCTTCCAGATAAATGGATTTTGGAGCTGGAATTAATTCAAAATCTATATTTATTTTCTTAGTGTGGTTAACAAAACAGAGCTGCCAGGCATATTTCTATCAATAATTATTCAAGTTTATTGATTTGTTAATCAATTGCTAGTGTCAATGTATCTTCAAAACCCTGTTTGACTGAAGAAATTTACCAAAATTTGGCATTTCAACACGGCAATCTTCCAGATAAATGGATTTTGGAGCTGGAATTAATTCAAAATCTATATTTATTTTCTTAGTGTGGTTAACAAAACAGAGCTGCCAGGCATATTTCTATCAATAATTATTCAAGTTTATTGATTTGTTAATCAATTGCTAGTGTCAATGTTTCTTCAAAACCCTGTTTGACTGAAGAAATTTACCAAAATTAGGCATTTCAACACGGCAATCTGCCAGATAAATGGATTTTGGAGCTGGAATTAATTCAAAATCTATATTTATTTTCTTAGTGTGGTTAACAAAACAGAGCTGCCAGGCTTATTTATATTAATAATTATTCAAGTTTATTGATTTGTTAATCAATTGCTAGTGTCAATGTATCTTCAAAACCCTGTTTGACTGAAGAAAATTACCAAAATTTGGCATTTCAACACGGCAATCTGCCAGATAAATGGATTTTGGAGCTGGAATTAATTCAAAATTTATATTTATTTTCTTAGTGTGGTTAACAAAACAGAGCTGCCAGGCTTATTTATATTAATAATTATTCAAGTTTATTGATTTGTTAATCAATTGCTAGTGTCAATGTATCTTCAAAACCCTGTTTGACTGAAGAAATTTACCAAAATTTGGCATTTCAACACGGCAATCTTCCAGATAAATGGATTTTGGAGCTGGAATTAATTCAAAATCTATATTTATTTTCTTAGTGTGGTTAACAAAACAGAGCTGCCAGGCTTATTTATATTAATAATTATTCAAGTTTATTGATTTGTTAATCAATTGCTAGTGTCAATGTATCTTCAAAACCCTGTTTGACTGAAGAAATTTACCAAAATTTGGCATTTCAACACGGCAATCTTCCAGATAAATGGATTTTGGAGCTGGAATTAATTCCAAATCTATATTTATTTTCTTAGTGTGGTTAACAAAACAGAGCTGCCAGGCATATTTCTATCAATAATTATTCAAGTTTATTGATTTGTTAATCAATTGCTAGTGTCAATGTATCTTCAAAACCCTGTTTGACTGAAGAAATTTACCAAAATTTGGCATTTCAACACGGCAATCTTCCAGATAAATGGATTTTGGAGCTGGAATTAATTCCAAATCTATATTTATTTTCTTACTGTGGTTAAAAAAACAGAGCTGCCAGGCTTATTTCTATCAATAATTATTCAAGTTTATTGATTTGTAAATCAATTGCTAGTGTCAATGTATCTTCAAAATCCTTTTTGACTGAAGAAATTTACCAAAATTTGGCATTTCAATACGGCAATCTGCCAGATAAATGGATTTTGGAGCTGGAATTAATTCAAAATTTATATTTATTTTCTTAGTGTGGTTAACAAAACAGAGCTGCCAGGCTTATTTATATTAATAATTATTCAAGTTTATTGATTTGTTAATCAATTGCTAGTGTCAATGTATCTTCAAAACCCTGTTTGACTGAAGAAATTTACCAAAATTTGGCATTTCAACACGGCAATCTGCCAGATAAATGGATTTTGGAGCTGGAATTAATTCAAAATTTATATTTATTTTCTTAGTGTGGTTAACAAAACAGAGCTGCCAGGCTTATTTATATTAATAATTATTCAAGTTTATTGATTTGTTAATCAATTGCTAGTGTCAATGTATCTTCAAAACCCTGTTTGACTGAAGAAATTTACCAAAATTTGGCATTTCAACACGGCAATCTGCCAGATAAATGGATTTTGGAGCTGGAATTAATTCAAAATTTATATTTATTTTCTTAGTGTGGTTAAAAAAACAGAGCTGCCAGGCTTATTTCTATCAATAATTATTCAAGTTTATTGATTTGTAAATCAATTGCTAGTATCAATGTATCTTCAAAATCCTTTTTGACTGAAGAAATTTACCAAAATTTGGCATTTCAATACGGCAATCTGCCAGATAAATGGATTTTGGAGCTGGAATTAATTCAAAATTTATATTTATTTTCTTAGTGTGGTTAACAAAACAGAGCTGCCAGGCTTATTTATATTAATAATTATTCAAGTTTATTGATTTGTTAATCAATTGCTAGTGTCAATGTATCTTCAAAACCCTGTTTGACTGAAGAAATTTACCAAAATTTGGCATTTCAACACGGCAATCTTCCAGATAAATGGATTTTGGAGCTGGAATTAATTCAAAATCTATATTTATTTTCTTAGTGTGGTTAACAAAACAGAGCTGCCAGGCATATTTCTATCAATAATTATTCAAGTTTATTGTTTTGTTAATCAATTGCTAGTGTCAATGTTTCTTCAAAACCCTGTTTGACTGAAGAAATTTACCAAAATTTGGCATTTCAACACGGCAATCTGCCAGACAAATGGATTTTGGAGCTGGAATTAATTCATAATCTATATTTATTTTCTTACTGTGGTTAAAAAAACAGAGCTGCCAGGCTTATTTCTATTAATAATTATTCAAGTTTATTGATTTGTTAATCAATTGCTAGTGTCAATGTTTCTTCAAAATCCTGTTTGACTGAAGAAATTTACCAAAATTTGGCATTTCAACACGGCAATCTGCCAGATAAATGGATTTTGGAGCTGGAATTAATTCAAAATCTATATTTATTTTCTTAGTGTGGTTAACAAAACAGAGCTGCCAGGCATATTTCTATCAATAATTATTCAAGTTTATTGATTTGTTAATCAATTGCTAGTGTCAATGTTTCTTCAAAACCCTGTTTGACTGAAGAAATTTACCAAAATTCGGCATTTCAACACGGCAATCTGCCAGATAAATGGATTTTGGAGCTGGAATTAATTCAAAATCTATATTTATTTTCTTAGTGTGGTTAACAAAACAGAGCTGCCAGGCATATTTCTATCAATAATTATTCAAGTTTATTGATTTGTTAATCAATTGCTAGTGTCAATGTTTCTTCAAAACCCTGTTTGACTGAAGATATTTACCAAAATTCGGCATTTCAACACGGCAATCTGTCAGATAAATGGATTTTGGAACTGGAATTTATTCAAAATCTATATTTATTTTCTTAGTGTGGTTAACAAAACAGAGCTGCCAGGCATATTTCTATCAATAATTATTCAAGTTTATTGATTTGTTAATCAATTGCTAGTGTCAATGTTTCTTCAAAACCCTGTTTGACTGAAGAAATTTACCAAAATTCGGCATTTCAACACGGCAATCTGCCAGATAAATGGATTTTGGAGCTGGAATTTATTCAAAATCTATATTTATTTTCTTAGTGTGGTTAACAAAACAGAGCTGCCAGGCATATTTCTATCAATAATTATTCAAGTTTATTGATTTGTTAATCAATTGCTAGTGTCAATGTTTCTTCAAAACCCTGTTTGACTGAAGAAATTTACCAAAATTCGGCATTTCAACACGGCAATCTGTAAGATAAATGGATTTTGGAGCTGGAATTAATTCAAAATCTATATTTATTTTCTTACTGTGGTTAAAAAAACAGAGCTGCCAGGCATATTTCTATCAATAATTATTCAAGTTTATTGATTTGTTAATCAATTGCTAGTGTCAATGTTTCTTCAAAACCCTGTTTGACTGAAGAAATTTACCAAAATTCGGCATTTCAACACGGCAATCTGCCAGATAAATGGATTTTGGAGCTGGAATTAATTCAAAATTTATATTTATTTTCTTAGTGTGGTTAAAAAAACAGAGCTGCCAGGCTTATTTCTATCAATAATTATTCAAGTTTATTGATTTGTAAATCAATTGCTAGTATCAATGTATCTTCAAAATCCTTTTTGACTGAAGAAATTTACCAAAATTTGGCATTTCAATACGGCAATCTGCCAGATAAATGGATTTTGGAGCTGGAATTAATTCAAAATTTATATTTATTTTCTTAGTGTGGTTAACAAAACAGAGCTGCCAGGCTTATTTATATTAATAATTATTCAAGTTTATTGATTTGTTAATCAATTGCTAGTGTCAATGTATCTTCAAAACCCTGTTTGACTGAAGAAATTTACCAAAATTTGGCATTTCAACACGGCAATCTTCCAGATAAATGGATTTTGGAGCTGGAATTAATTCAAAATCTATATTTATTTTCTTAGTGTGGTTAACAAAACAAGGCTGCCAGGCATATTTCTATCAATAATTATTCAAGTTTATTGTTTTGTTAATCAATTGCTAGTGTCAATGTTTCTTCAAAACCCTGTTTGACTGAAGAAATTTACCAAAATTTGGCATTTCAACACGGCAATCTGCCAGACAAATGGATTTTGGAGCTGGAATTAATTCATAATCTATATTTATTTTCTTACTGTGGTTAAAAAAACAGAGCTGCCAGGCTTATTTCTATTAATAATTATTCAAGTTTATTGATTTGTTAATCAATTGCTAGTGTCAATGTTTCTTCAAAATCCTGTTTGACTGAAGAAATTTACCAAAATTTGGCATTTCAACACGGCAATCTGCCAGATAAATGGATTTTGGAGCTGGAATTAATTCAAAATCTATATTTATTTTCTTAGTGTGGTTAACAAAACAGAGCTGCCAGGCATATTTCTATCAATAATTATTCAAGTTTATTGATTTGTTAATCAATTGCTAGTGTCAATGTTTCTTCAAAACCCTGTTTGACTGAAGAAATTTACCAAAATTCGGCATTTCAACACGGCAATCTGCCAGATCAATGGATTTTGGAGCTGGAATTAATTCAAAATCTATATTTATTTTCTTAGTGTGGTTAACAAAACAGAGCTGCCAGGCATATTTCTATCAATAATTATTCAAGTTTATTGATTTGTTAATCAATTGCTAGTGTCAATGTTTCTTCAAAACCCTGTTTGACTGAAGAAATTTACCAAAATTCGGCATTTCAACACGGCAATCTGCCAGATAAATGGATTTTGGAGCTGGAATTAATTCAAAATCTATATTTATTTTCTTAGTGTGGTTAACAAAACAGAGCTGCCAGGCATATTTCTATCAATAATTATTCAAGTTTATTGATTTGTTAATCAATTGCTAGTGTCAATGTTTCTTCAAAACCCTGTTTGACTGAAGATATTTACCAAAATTCGGCATTTCAACACGGCAATCTGTCAGATAAATGGATTTTGGAGCTGGAATTTATTCAAAATCTATATTTATTTTCTTAGTGTGGTTAACAAAACAGAGCTGCCAGGCATATTTCTATCAATAATTATTCAAGTTTATTGATTTGTTAATCAATTGCTAGTGTCAATGTTTCTTCAAAACCCTGTTTGACTGAAGAAATTTACCAAAATTCGGCATTTCAACACGGCAATCTGCCAGATAAATGGATTTTGGAGCTGGAATTTATTCAAAATCTATATTTATTTTCTTAGTGTGGTTAACAAAACAGAGCTGCCAGGCATATTTCTATCAATAATTATTCAAGTTTATTGATTTGTTAATCAATTGCTAGTGTCAATGTTTCTTCAAAACCCTGTTTGACTGAAGAAATTTACCAAAATTCGGCATTTCAACACGGCAATCTGCCAGATAAATGGATTTTGGAGCTGGAATTAATTCAAAATTTATATTTATTTTCTTAGTGTGGTTAAAAAAACAGAGCTGCCAGGCTTATTTCTATCAATAATTATTCAAGTTTATTGATTTGTAAATCAATTGCTAGTATCAATGTATCTTCAAAATCCTTTTTGACTGAAGAAATTTACCAAAATTTGGCATTTCAATACGGCAATCTGCCAGATAAATGGATTTTGGAGCTGGAATTAATTCAAAATTTATATTTATTTTCTTAGTGTGGTTAACAAAACAGAGCTGCCAGGCTTATTTATATTAATAATTATTCAAGTTTATTGATTTGTTAATCAATTGCTAGTGTCAATGTATCTTCAAAACCCTGTTTGACTGAAGAAATTTACCAAAATTTGGCATTTCAACACGGCAATCTTCCAGATAAATGGATTTTGGAGCTGGAATTAATTCAAAATCTATATTTATTTTCTTAGTGTGGTTAACAAAACAAGGCTGCCAGGCATATTTCTATCAATAATTATTCAAGTTTATTGTTTTGTTAATCAATTGCTAGTGTCAATGTTTCTTCAAAACCCTGTTTGACTGAAGAAATTTACCAAAATTTGGCATTTCAACACGGCAATCTGCCAGACAAATGGATTTTGGAGCTGGAATTAATTCATAATCTATATTTATTTTCTTACTGTGGTTAAAAAAACAGAGCTGCCAGGCTTATTTCTATTAATAATTATTCAAGTTTATTGATTTGTTAATCAATTGCTAGTGTCAATGTTTCTTCAAAATCCTGTTTGACTGAAGAAATTTACCAAAATTTGGCATTTCAACACGGCAATCTGCCAGATAAATGGATTTTGGAGCTGGAATTAATTCAAAATCTATATTTATTTTCTTAGTGTGGTTAACAAAACAGAGCTGCCAGGCATATTTCTATCAATAATTATTCAAGTTTATTGATTTGTTAATCAATTGCTAGTGTCAATGTTTCTTCAAAACCCTGTTTGACTGAAGAAATTTACCAAAATTCGGCATTTCAACACGGCAATCTGCCAGATCAATGGATTTTGGAGCTGGAATTAATTCAAAATCTATATTTATTTTCTTAGTGTGGTTAACAAAACAGAGCTGCCAGGCATATTTCTATCAATAATTATTCAAGTTTATTGATTTGTTAATCAATTGCTAGTGTCAATGTTTCTTCAAAACCCTGTTTGACTGAAGAAATTTACCAAAATTCGGCATTTCAACACGGCAATCTGCCAGATAAATGGATTTTGGAGCTGGAATTAATTCAAAATCTATATTTATTTTCTTAGTGTGGTTAACAAAACAGAGCTGCCAGGCATATTTCTATCAATAATTATTCAAGTTTATTGATTTGTTAATCAATTGCTAGTGTCAATGTTTCTTCAAAACCCTGTTTGACTGAAGATATTTACCAAAATTCGGCATTTCAACACGGCAATCTGTCAGATAAATGGATTTTGGAGCTGGAATTTATTCAAAATCTATATTTATTTTCTTAGTGTGGTTAACAAAACAGAGCTGCCAGGCATATTTCTATCAATAATTATTCAAGTTTATTGATTTGTTAATCAATTGCTAGTGTCAATGTTTCTTCAAAACCCTGTTTGACTGAAGAAATTTACCAAAATTCGGCATTTCAACACGGCAATCTGCCAGATAAATGGATTTTGGAGCTGGAATTTATTCAAAATCTATATTTATTTTCTTAGTGTGGTTAACAAAACAGAGCTGCCAGGCATATTTCTATCAATAATTATTCAAGTTTATTGATTTGTTAATCAATTGCTAGTGTCAATGTTTCTTCAAAACCCTGTTTGACTGAAGAAATTTACCAAAATTCGGCATTTCAACACGGCAATCTGTAAGATAAATGGATTTTGGAGCTGGAATTAATTCAAAATCTATATTTATTTTCTTACTGTGGTTAAAAAAACAGAGCTGCCAGGCATATTTCTATCAATAATTATTCAAGTTTATTGATTTGTTAATCAATTGCTAGTGTCAATGTTTCTTCAAAACCCTGTTTGACTGAAGAAATTTACCAAAATTCGGCATTTCAACACGGCAATCTGCCAGATAAATGGATTTTGGAGCTGGAATTAATTCAAAATCTATATGTATTTTCTTAGTGTGGTTAACAAAACAGAGCTGCCAGGCATATTTCTATCAATAATTATTCAAGTTTATTGATTTGTTAATCAATTGCTAGTGTCAATGTTTCTTCAAAACCCTGTTTGACTGAAGAAATTTACCAAAATTTGGCATTTCAACACGGCAATCTGCCAGACAAATGGATTTTGGAGCTGGAATTAATTCAAAATCTATATTTATTTTCTTACTGTGGTTAAAAAAACAGAGCTGCCAGGCTTATTTCTATCAATAATTATTCAAGTTTATTGATTTGTTAATCAATTGCTAGTGTCAATGTTTCTTCAAAACCCTGTTTGACTGAAGAAATTTACCAAAATTCGGCATTTCAACACGGCAATCTGCCAGATAAATGGATTTTGGAGCTGGAATTTATTCAAAATCTATATTTATTTTCTTAGTGTGGTTAACAAAACAGAGCTGCCAGGCATATTTCTATCAATAATTATTCAAGTTTATTGATTTGTTAATCAATTGCTAGTGTCAATGTTTCTTCAAAACCCTGTTTGACTGAAGAAATTTACCAAAATTCGGCATTTCAACACGGCAATCTGTAAGATAAATGGATTTTGGAGCTGGAATTAATTCAAAATCTATATTTATTTTCTTACTGTGGTTAAAAAAACAGAGCTGCCAGGCATATTTCTATCAATAATTATTCAAGTTTATTGATTTGTTAATCAATTGCTAGTGTCAATGTTTCTTCAAAACCCTGTTTGACTGAAGAAATTTACCAAAATTCGGCATTTCAACACGGCAATCTGCCAGATAAATGGATTTTGGAGCTGGAATTAATTCAAAATCTATATTTATTTTCTTAGTGTGGTTAACAAAACAGAGCTGCCAGGCATATTTCTATCAATAATTATTCAAGTTTATTGATTTGTTAATCAATTGCTAGTGTCAATGTTTCTTCAAAACCCTGTTTGACTGAAGAAATTTACCAAAATTCGGCATTTCAACACGGCAATCTGCCAGATAAATGGATTTTGGAGCTGGAATTAATTCAAAATCTATATTTATTTTCTTAGTGTGGTTAACAAAACAGAGCTGCCAGGCATATTTCTATCAATAATTATTCAAGTTTATTGATTTGTTAATCAATTGCTAGTGTCAATGTTTCTTCAAAACCCTGTTTGACTGAAGAAATTTACCAAAATTCGGCATTTCAACACGGCAATCTGCCAGATAAATGGATTTTGGAGCTGGAATTAATTCAAAATCTATATGTATTTTCTTAGTGTGGTTAACAAAACAGAGCTGCCAGGCATATTTCTATCAATAATTATTCAAGTTTATTGATTTGTTAATCAATTGCTAGTGTCAATGTTTCTTCAAAACCCTGTTTGACTGAAGAAATTTACCAAAATTTGGCATTTCAACACGGCAATCTGCCAGACAAATGGATTTTGGAGCTGGAATTAATTCAAAATCTATATTTATTTTCTTACTGTGGTTAAAAAAACAGAGCTGCCAGGCTTATTTCTATCAATAATTATTCAAGTTTATTGATTTGTTAATCAATTGCTAGTGTCAATGTATCTTCAAAATCCTTTTTGACTGAAGAAATTTACCAAAATTTGGCATTTCAACACGGCAATCTGCCAGATAAATGGATTTTGGAGCTGGAATTAATTCAAAATTTATATTTATTTTCTTAGTGTGGTTAACAAAACAGAGCTGCCAGGCTTATTTATATTAATAATTATTCAAGTTTATTGATTTGTTAATCAATTGCTAGTGTCAATGTATCTTCAAAACCCTGTTTGACTGAAGAAATTTACCAAAATTTGGCATTTCAACACGGCAATCTTCCAGATAAATGGATTTTGGAGCTGGAATTAATTCAAAATCTATATTTATTTTCTTAGTGTGGTTAACAAAACAGAGCTGCCAGGCTTATTTATATTAATAATTATTCAAGTTTATTGATTTGTTAATCAATTGCTAGTGTCAATGTATCTTCAAAACCCTGTTTGACTGAAGAAATTTACCAAAATTTGGCATTTCAACACGGCAATCTTCCAGATAAATGGATTTTGGAGCTGGAATTAATTCAAAATCTATATTTATTTTCTTAGTGTGGTTAACAAAACAGAGCTGCCAGGCATATTTCTATTAATAATTATTCAAGTTTATTGATTTGTTAATCAATTGCTAGTGTCAATGTTTCTTCAAAACCCTGTTTGACTGAAGAAATCCTGTTTGACTGAAGAAATTTACCAAAATTTGGCATTTCAACACGGCAATCTGCCAGATAAATGGATTTTGGAGCTGGAATTAATTCAAAATCTATATTTATTTTCTTAGTGTGGTTAACAAAACAGAGCTGCCAGGCATATTTCTATCATTAATTATTCAAGTTTATTGATTTGTTAATCAATTGCTAGTGTCAATGTTTCTTCAAAACCCTGTTTGACTGAAGAAATTTACCAAAATTCGGCATTTCAACACGGCAATCTGCCAGATAAATGGATTTTGGAGCTGGAATTAATTCAAAATCTATATTTATTTTCTTAGTGTGGTTAAAAAAACAGAGCTGCCAGGCTTATTTCTATCAATAATTATTCAAGTTTATTGATTTGTAAATCAATTGCTAGTATCAATGTATCTTCAAAATCCTTTTTGACTGAAGAAATTTACCAAAATTTGGCATTTCAATACGGCAATCTGCCAGATAAATGGATTTTGGAGCTGGAATTAATTCAAAATTTATATTTATTTTCTTAGTGTGGTTAACAAAACAGAGCTGCCAGGCTTATTTATATTAATAATTATTCAAGTTTATTGATTTGTTAATCAATTGCTAGTGTCAATGTATCTTCAAAACCCTGTTTGACTGAAGAAATTTACCAAAATTTGGCATTTCAACACGGCAATCTTCCAGATAAATGGATTTTGGAGCTGGAATTAATTCAAAATCTATATTTATTTTCTTAGTGTGGTTAACAAAACAGAGCTGCCAGGCATATTTCTATCAATAATTATTCAAGTTTATTGTTTTGTTAATCAATTGCTAGTGTCAATGTTTCTTCAAAACCCTGTTTGACTGAAGAAATTTACCAAAATTTGGCATTTCAACACGGCAATCTGCCAGACAAATGGATTTTGGAGCTGGAATTAATTCATAATCTATATTTATTTTCTTACTGTGGTTAAAAAAACAGAGCTGCCAGGCTTATTTCTATTAATAATTATTCAAGTTTATTGATTTGTTAATCAATTGCTAGTGTCAATGTTTCTTCAAAATCCTGTTTGACTGAAGAAATTTACCAAAATTTGGCATTTCAACACGGCAATCTGCCAGATAAATGGATTTTGGAGCTGGAATTAATTCAAAATCTATATTTATTTTCTTAGTGTGGTTAACAAAACAGAGCTGCCAGGCATATTTCTATCAATAATTATTCAAGTTTATTGATTTGTTAATCAATTGCTAGTGTCAATGTTTCTTCAAAACCCTGTTTGACTGAAGAAATTTACCAAAATTCGGCATTTCAACACGGCAATCTGCCAGATCAATGGATTTTGGAGCTGGAATTAATTCAAAATCTATATTTATTTTCTTAGTGTGGTTAACAAAACAGAGCTGCCAGGCATATTTCTATCAATAATTATTCAAGTTTATTGATTTGTTAATCAATTGCTAGTGTCAATGTTTCTTCAAAACCCTGTTTGACTGAAGAAATTTACCAAAATTCGGCATTTCAACACGGCAATCTGCCAGATAAATGGATTTTGGAGCTGGAATTAATTCAAAATCTATATTTATTTTCTTAGTGTGGTTAACAAAACAGAGCTGCCAGGCATATTTCTATCAATAATTATTCAAGTTTATTGATTTGTTAATCAATTGCTAGTGTCAATGTTTCTTCAAAACCCTGTTTGACTGAAGATATTTACCAAAATTCGGCATTTCAACACGGCAATCTGTCAGATAAATGGATTTTGGAGCTGGAATTTATTCAAAATCTATATTTATTTTCTTAGTGTGGTTAACAAAACAGAGCTGCCAGGCATATTTCTATCAATAATTATTCAAGTTTATTGATTTGTTAATCAATTGCTAGTGTCAATGTTTCTTCAAAACCCTGTTTGACTGAAGAAATTTACCAAAATTCGGCATTTCAACACGGCAATCTGCCAGATAAATGGATTTTGGAGCTGGAATTTATTCAAAATCTATATTTATTTTCTTAGTGTGGTTAACAAAACAGAGCTGCCAGGCATATTTCTATCAATAATTATTCAAGTTTATTGATTTGTTAATCAATTGCTAGTGTCAATGTTTCTTCAAAACCCTGTTTGACTGAAGAAATTTACCAAAATTCGGCATTTCAACACGGCAATCTGTCAGATAAATGGATTTTGGAGCTGGAATTAATTCAAAATCTATATTTATTTTCTTACTGTGGTTAAAAAAACAGAGCTGCCAGGCATATTTCTATCAATAATTATTCAAGTTTATTGATTTGTTAATCAATTGCTAGTGTCAATGTTTCTTCAAAACCCTGTTTGACTGAAGAAATTTACCAAAATTCGGCATTTCAACACGGCAATCTGCCAGATAAATGGATTTTGGAGCTGGAATTAATTCAAAATCTATATTTATTTTCTTAGTGTGGTTAACAAAACAGAGCTGCCAGGCATATTTCTATCAATAATTATTCAAGTTTATTGATTTGTTAATCAATTGCTAGTGTCAATGTTTCTTCAAAACCCTGTTTGACTGAAGAAATTTACCAAAATTCGGCATTTCAACACGGCAATCTGCCAGATAAATGGATTTTGGAGCTGGAATTAATTCAAAATCTATATTTATTTTCTTAGTGTGGTTAACAAAACAGAGCTGCCAGGCATATTTCTATCAATAATTATTCAAGTTTATTGATTTGTTAATCAATTGCTAGTGTCAATGTTTCTTCAAAACCCTGTTTGACTGAAGAAATTTACCAAAATTCGGCATTTCAACACGGCAATCTGCCAGATAAATGGATTTTGGAGCTGGAATTAATTCAAAATCTATATGTATTTTCTTAGTGTGGTTAACAAAACAGAGCTGCCAGGCATATTTCTATCAATAATTATTCAAGTTTATTGATTTGTTAATCAATTGCTAGTGTCAATGTTTCTTCAAAACCCTGTTTGACTGAAGAAATTTACCAAAATTTGGCATTTCAACACGGCAATCTGCCAGACAAATGGATTTTGGAGCTGGAATTAATTCAAAATCTATATTTATTTTCTTACTGTGGTTAAAAAAACAGAGCTGCCAGGCTTATTTCTATCAATAATTATTCAAGTTTATTGATTTGTTAATCAATTGCTAGTGTCAATGTATCTTCAAAATCCTTTTTGACTGAAGAAATTTACCAAAATTTGGCATTTCAACACGGCAATCTGCCAGATAAATGGATTTTGGAGCTGGAATTAATTCAAAATTTATATTTATTTTCTTAGTGTGGTTAACAAAACAGAGCTGCCAGGCTTATTTATATTAATAATTATTCAAGTTTATTGATTTGTTAATCAATTGCTAGTGTCAATGTATCTTCAAAACCCTGTTTGACTGAAGAAATTTACCAAAATTTGGCATTTCAACACGGCAATCTTCCAGATAAATGGATTTTGGAGCTGGAATTAATTCAAAATCTATATTTATTTTCTTAGTGTGGTTAACAAAACAGAGCTGCCAGGCTTATTTATATTAATAATTATTCAAGTTTATTGATTTGTTAATCAATTGCTAGTGTCAATGTATCTTCAAAACCCTGTTTGACTGAAGAAATTTACCAAAATTTGGCATTTCAACACGGCAATCTTCCAGATAAATGGATTTTGGAGCTGGAATTAATTCAAAATCTATATTTATTTTCTTAGTGTGGTTAACAAAACAGAGCTGCCAGGCATATTTCTATCAATAATTATTCAAGTTTATTGATTTGTTAATCAATTGCTAGTGTCAATGTTTCTTCAAAACCCTGTTTGACTGAAGAAATTTACCAAAATTTGGCATTTCAACACGGCAATCTGCCAGACAAATGGATTTTGGAGCTGGAATTAATTCATAATCTATATTTATTTTCTAACTGTGGTTAAAAAAACAGAGCTGCCAGGCTTATTTCTATTAATAATTATTCAAGTTTATTGATTTGTTAATCAATTGCTAGTGTCAATGTTTCTTCAAAACCCTGTTTGACTGAAGAAATCCTGTTTGACTGAAGAAATTTACCAAAATTTGGCATTTCAACACGGCAATCTGCCAGATAAATGGATTTTGGAGCTGGAATTAATTCAAAATCTATATTTATTTTCTTAGTGTGGTTAACAAAACAGAGCTGCCAGGCATATTTCTATCAATAATTATTCAAGTTTATTGATTTGTTAATCAATTGCTAGTGTCAATGTTTCTTCAAAACCCTGTTTGACTGAAGAAATTTACCAAAATTCGGCATTTCAACACGGCAATCTGCCAGATAAATGGATTTTGGAGCTGGAATTAATTTAAAATCTATATTTATTTTCTTAGTGTGGTTAACAAAACAGAGCTGCCAGGCATATTTCTATCAATAATTATTCAAGTTTATTGATTTGTTAATCAATTGCTAGTGTCAATGTTTCTTCAAAACCCTGTTTGACTGAAGAAATTTACCAAAATTAGGCATTTCAACACGGCAATCTGCCAGATAAATGGATTTTGGAGCTGGAATTAATTCAAAATCTATATTTATTTTCTTAGTGTGGTTAACAAAACAGAGCTGCCAGGCTTATTTATATTAATAATTATTCAAGTTTATTGATTTGTTAATCAATTGCTAGTGTCAATGTATCTTCAAAACCCTGTTTGACTGAAGAAATTTACCAAAATTTGGCATTTCAACACGGCAATCTTCCAGATAAATGGATTTTGGAGCTGGAATTAATTCAAAATCTATATTTATTTTCTTAGTGTGGTTAACAAAACAGAGCTGCCAGGCTTATTTATATTAATAATTATTCAAGTTTATTGATTTGTTAATCAATTGCTAGTGTCAATGTATCTTCAAAACCCTGTTTGACTGAAGAAATTTACCAAAATTTGGCATTTCAACACGGCAATCTTCCAGATAAATGGATTTTGGAGCTGGAATTAATTCAAAATCTATATTTATTTTCTTAGTGTGGTTAACAAAACAGAGCTGCCAGGCATATTTCTATCAATAATTATTCAAGTTTATTGATTTGTTAATCAATTGCTAGTGTCAATGTTTCTTCAAAACCCTGTTTGACTGAAGAAATTTACCAAAATTTGGCATTTCAACACGGCAATCTGCCAGACAAATGGATTTTGGAGCTGGAATTAATTCATAATCTATATTTATTTTCTAACTGTGGTTAAAAAAACAGAGCTGCCAGGCTTATTTCTATTAATAATTATTCAAGTTTATTGATTTGTTAATCAATTGCTAGTGTCAATGTTTCTTCAAAACCCTGTTTGACTGAAGAAATCCTGTTTGACTGAAGAAATTTACCAAAATTTGGCATTTCAACACGGCAATCTGCCAGATAAATGGATTTTGGAGCTGGAATTAATTCAAAATCTATATTTATTTTCTTAGTGTGGTTAACAAAACAGAGCTGCCAGGCATATTTCTATCAATAATTATTCAAGTTTATTGATTTGTTAATCAATTGCTAGTGTCAATGTTTCTTCAAAACCCTGTTTGACTGAAGAAATTTACCAAAATTCGGCATTTCAACACGGCAATCTGCCAGATAAATGGATTTTGGAGCTGGAATTAATTTAAAATCTATATTTATTTTCTTAGTGTGGTTAACAAAACAGAGCTGCCAGGCATATTTCTATCAATAATTATTCAAGTTTATTGATTTGTTAATCAATTGCTAGTGTCAATGTTTCTTCAAAACCCTGTTTGACTGAAGAAATTTACCAAAATTAGGCATTTCAACACGGCAATCTGCCAGATAAATGGATTTTGGAGCTGGAATTAATTCAAAATCTATATTTATTTTCTTAGTGTGGTTAACAAAACAGAGCTGCCAGGCTTATTTATATTAATAATTATTCAAGTTTATTGATTTGTTAATCAATTGCTAGTGTCAATGTATCTTCAAAACCCTGTTTGACTGAAGAAAATTACCAAAATTTGGCATTTCAACACGGCAATCTGCCAGATAAATGGATTTTGGAGCTGGAATTAATTCAAAATTTATATTTATTTTCTTAGTGTGGTTAACAAAACAGAGCTGCCAGGCTTATTTATATTAATAATTATTCAAGTTTATTGATTTGTTAATCAATTGCTAGTGTCAATGTATCTTCAAAACCCTGTTTGACTGAAGAAATTTACCAAAATTTGGCATTTCAACACGGCAATCTTCCAGATAAATGGATTTTGGAGCTGGAATTAATTCAAAATCTATATTTATTTTCTTAGTGTGGTTAACAAAACAGAGCTGCCAGGCATATTTCTATCAATAATTATTCAAGTTTATTGATTTGTTAATCAATTGCTAGTGTCAATGTTTCTTCAAAACCCTGTTTGACTGAAGAAATTTACCAAAATTTGGCATTTCAACACGGCAATCTGCCAGACAAATGGATTTTGGAGCTGGAATTAATTCATAATCTATATTTATTTTCTAACTGTGGTTAAAAAAACAGAGCTGCCAGGCTTATTTCTATTAATAATTATTCAAGTTTATTGATTTGTTAATCAATTGCTAGTGTCAATGTTTCTTCAAAACCCTGTTTGACTGAAGAAATCCTGTTTGACTGAAGAAATTTACCAAAATTTGGCATTTCAACACGGCAATCTGCCAGATAAATGGATTTTGGAGCTGGAATTAATTCAAAATCTATATTTATTTTCTTAGTGTGGTTAACAAAACAGAGCTGCCAGGCATATTTCTATCAATAATTATTCAAGTTTATTGATTTGTTAATCAATTGCTAGTGTCAATGTTTCTTCAAAACCCTGTTTGACTGAAGAAATTTACCAAAATTCGGCATTTCAACACGGCAATCTGCCAGATAAATGGATTTTGGAGCTGGAATTAATTCAAAATCTATATTTATTTTCTTAGTGTGGTTAACAAAACAGAGCTGCCAGGCATATTTCTATCAATAATTATTCAAGTTTATTGATTTGTTAATCAATTGCTAGTGTCAATGTTTCTTCAAAACCCTGTTTGACTGAAGAAATTTACCAAAATTAGGCATTTCAACACGGCAATCTGCCAGATAAATGGATTTTGGAGCTGGAATTAATTCAAAATCTATATTTATTTTCTTAGTGTGGTTAACAAAACAGAGCTGCCAGGCTTATTTATATTAATAATTATTCAAGTTTATTGATTTGTTAATCAATTGCTAGTGTCAATGTATCTTCAAAACCCTGTTTGACTGAAGAAAATTACCAAAATTTGGCATTTCAACACGGCAATCTGCCAGATAAATGGATTTTGGAGCTGGAATTAATTCAAAATTTATATTTATTTTCTTAGTGTGGTTAACAAAACAGAGCTGCCAGGCTTATTTATATTAATAATTATTCAAGTTTATTGATTTGTTAATCAATTGCTAGTGTCAATGTATCTTCAAAACCCTGTTTGACTGAAGAAATTTACCAAAATTTGGCATTTCAACACGGCAATCTTCCAGATAAATGGATTTTGGAGCTGGAATTAATTCAAAATCTATATTTATTTTCTTAGTGTGGTTAACAAAACAGAGCTGCCAGGCTTATTTATATTAATAATTATTCAAGTTTATTGATTTGTTAATCAATTGCTAGTGTCAATGTATCTTCAAAACCCTGTTTGACTGAAGAAATTTACCAAAATTTGGCATTTCAACACGGCAATCTTCCAGATAAATGGATTTTGGAGCTGGAATTAATTCCAAATCTATATTTATTTTCTTAGTGTGGTTAACAAAACAGAGCTGCCAGGCATATTTCTATCAATAATTATTCAAGTTTATTGATTTGTTAATCAATTGCTAGTGTCAATGTTTCTTCAAAACCCTGTTTGACTGAAGAAATTTACCAAAATTAGGCATTTCAACACGGCAATCTGCCAGATAAATGGATTTTGGAGCTGGAATTAATTCAAAATCTATATTTATTTTCTTAGTGTGGTTAACAAAACAGAGCTGCCAGGCATATTTCTATCAATAATTATTCAAGTTTATTGATTTGTTAATCAATTGCTAGTGTCAATGTTTCTTCAAAACCCTGTTTGACTGAAGAAATTTACCAAAATTCGGCATTTCAACACGGCAATCTTACAGATATATGGATTTTTAAGCTGGAATTAATTCAAAATCTATATTTATTTTCTTAGTGTGGTTAACAAAACAGAGCTGCCAGGCATATTTCTATCAATAATTATTCAAGTTTATTGATTTGTTAATCAATTGCTAGTGTCAATGTTTCTTCAAAACCCTGTTTGACTGAAGAAATTTACCAAAATTCGGCATTTCAACACGGCAATCTGCCAGATAAATGGATTTTGGAGCTGGAATTAATTCAAAATCTATATTTATTTTCTTAGTGTGGTTAACAAAACAGAGCTGCCAGGCATATTTCTATCAATAATTATTCAAGTTTATTGATTTGTTAATCAATTGCTAGTGTCAATGTTTCTTCAAAACCCTGTTTGACTGAAGAAATTTACCAAAATTCGGCATTTCAACACGGCAATCTGCCAGATAAATGGATTTTGGAGCTGGAATTAATTCAAAATCTATATGTATTTTCTTAGTGTGGTTAACAAAACAGAGCTGCCAGGCATATTTCTATCAATAATTATTCAAGTTTATTAATTTGTTAATCAATTGCTAGTGTCAATGTATCTTCAAAACCCTGTTTGACTGAAGAAATTTACCAAAATTTGGCATTTCAACACGGCAATCTTCCAGATAAATGGATTTTGGAGCTGGAATTAATTCAAAATCTATATTTATTTTCTTAGTGTGGTTAACAAAACAGAGCTGCCAGGCATATTTCTATCAATAATTATTCAAGTTTATTGATTTGTTAATCAATTGCTAGTGTCAATGTATCTTCAAAACCCTGTTTGACTGAAGAAAATTACCAAAATTTGGCATTTCAACACGGCAATCTGCCAGATAAATGGATTTTGGAGCTGGAATTAATTCCAAATCTATATTTATTTTCTTAGTGTGGTTAACAAAACAGAGCTGCCAGGCATATTTCTATCAATACTAATTCAAGTTTATTGATTTGTTAATCAATTGCTAGTGTCAATGTTTCTTCAAAACCCTGTTTGACTGAAGAAATTTACCAAAATTAGGCATTTCAACACGGCAATCTGCCAGATAAATGGATTTTGGAGCTGGAATTAATTCAAAATTTATATTTATTTTCTTAGTGTGGTTAACAAAACAGAGCTGCCAGGCTAATTTCTATCAATAATTATTCAAGTTTATTGATTTGTTAATCAATTGCTAGTGTCAATGTTTCTTCAAAACCCTGTTTGACTGAAGAAATTTACCAAAATTCGGCATTTCAACACGGCAATCTGCCAGATAAATGGATTTTGGAGCCGGAATTAATTCAAAATCTATATTTATTTTCTTAGTGTGGTTAACAAAACAGAGCTGCCAGGCATATTTCTATCAATAATTATTCAAGTTTATTGATTTGTTAATCAATTGCTAGTGTCAATGTTTCTTCAAAACCCTGTTTGACTGAAGAAATTTACAAAATTCGGCATTTCAACACGGCAATCTGTCAGATAAATGGATTTTGGAGCTGGAATTAATTCAAAATCTATATTTATTTTCTTAGTGTGGTTAACAAAACAGAGCTGCCAGGCATATTTCTATCAATAATTATTCAAGTTTATTGATTTGTTAATCAATTGCTAGTGTCAATGTTTCTTCAAAACCCTGTTTGACTGAAGAAATTTACCAAAATTCGGCATTTCAACACGGCAATCTGTCAGATAAATGGATTTTGGAGCTGGAATTAATTCAAAATCTATATGTATTTTCTTAGTGTGGTTAACAAAACAGAGCTGCCAGGCATATTTCTATCAATAATTATTCAAGTTTATTGATTTGTTAATCAATTGCTAGTGTCAATGTTTCTTCAAAACCCTGTTTGACTGAAGAAATTTACCAAAATTTGGCATTTCAACACGGCAATCTGCCAGACAAATGGATTTTGGAGCTGGAATTAATTCAAAATCTATATTTATTTTCTTACTGTGGTTAAAAAAACAGAGCTGCCAGGCTTATTTCTATCAATAATTATTCAAGTTTATTGATTTGTAAATCAATTGCTAGTGTCAATGTATCTTCAAAATCCTTTTTGACTGAAGAAATTTACCAAAATTTGGCATTTCAATACGGCAATCTGCCAGATAAATGGATTTTGGAGCTGGAATTAATTCAAAATTTATATTTATTTTCTTAGTGTGGTTAACAAAACAGAGCTGCCAGGCTTATTTATATTAATAATTATTCAAGTTTATTGATTTGTTAATCAATTGCTAGTGTCAATGTATCTTCAAAACCCTGTTTGACTGAAGAAATTTACCAAAATTTGGCATTTCAACACGGCAATCTTCCAGATAAATGGATTTTGGAGCTGGAATTAATTCAAAATCTATATTTATTTTCTTAGTGTGGTTAACAAAACAGAGCTGCCAGGCATATTTCTATCAATGATTATTCAAGTTTATTGATTTGTTAATCAATTGCTAGTGTCAATGTATCTTCAAAACCCTGTTTGACTGAAGAAATTTACCAAAATTTGGCATTTCAACACGGCAATCTTCCAGATAAATGGATTTTGGAGCTGGAAATATTCATAATTCTTAAGAATTAATTAAAAATTTATATTTATTTTCTTAGTGTGGTAAACAAAAGAGAGCTGCCAGGCATATTTCTATCAATAATTATTCAAGTTTATTGATTTATTAATCAATTGCTAGTGTCAATGTTACTTCAAACCCTGTTTGACTGAAGAAATTTACCAAAATTTGGCATTTCAACACGGCAATCTTCCAGATAAATGGATTTTGGAGCTGGAATTAATTAAAAATTTATATTTATTTTCTTAGTGTGGTTAACAAAACAGAGCTGCCAGGCTAATTTCTATCAATAATTATTCAAGTTTATTAATTTGTTAATCAATTGCTAGTGTCAATGTTTCTTCAAAACCCTGTTTGACTGAAGCAATTTACCAAAATTAGGCATTTCAACACGGCAATCTGCCAGATAAATGAATTTTGGAGCTGGAATTAATTAAAAATTTATATTTATTTTCTTAGTGTGGTTAAGAAAACAGAGCTGCCAGGCATATTTCTATCAATAATTATTCAAGTTTATTGATTTGTTAATCAATTGCTAGTGTCAACGTATCTTCAAAACCCTGTTTGACTGAAGAAATTTACCAAAATTTGGCATTTCAACACGGCAATCTTCCAGATAAATGGATTTTGGAGCTGGAATTAATTTAAAATTTATATTTATTTTCTTAATGTGGTTAACAAAACAGAGCTGCCAGGCTTATTTATATCAATGATTATTCAAGTTTATTGATTTGTTAATCAATTGCTAGTGTCAATGTATCTTCAAAACCCTGTTTAACTGAAGAAATTTACCAAAATTTGGCATTTCAACACGGCAATCTGCCAGATAAATGGATTTTGGAGCTGGAAATATTCATAATTCTTAAGAATTAATTAAAAATTTATATTTATTTTCTTAGTGTGGTTAACAAAACAGAGCTGCCAGGCTAATTTCTATCAATAATTATTCAAGTTTATTAATTTGTTAATCAATTGCTAGTGTCAATGTTTCTTCAAAACCCTGTTTGACTGAAGCAATTTACCAAAATTAGGCATTTCAACACGGCAATCTGCCAGATAAATGAATTTTGGAGCTGGAATTAATTAAAAATTTATATTTATTTTCTTAGTTTGGTTAACAAAACAGAGCTGTCAGGCTTATTTCTATCAATAATTATTCAAGTTTATTGATTTGTTAATCAATTGCTAGTGTCAATGTTTCTTCAAAACCCTGTTTGACTGAAGCAATTTACCAAAATTAGGCATTTCAACACGGCAATCTGCCAGATAAATGGATTTTGGAGCTGGAATTAATTAAAAATTTATATTTATTTTCTTAGTGTGGTTAACAAAACAGAGCTGTCAGGCTTATTTCTATCAATAATTATTCAAGTTTATAGATTTGTTAATCAATTGCTAGTGTCAATGTATCTTCAAAATCCTGTTTGACTGAAGAAATTTACCAAAATTTGGCATTTCAACACGGCAATCTGCCAGATAAATGGATTTTGGAGCTGGAAATATTCATAATTCTTAAGAATTAATTAAAAATCTATATTTATTTTCTTAGTGTGGTTAACAAAAGAGAGCTGCCAGGCATATTTCTATCAATAATTATTCAAGTTTATTGATTTGTTAATCAATTGCTAGTGTCAATGTTACTTCAAACCCTGTTTGACTGAAGAAATTTACCAAAATTTGGCATTTCAACACGGCAATCTTCCAGATAAATGGATTTTGGAGCTGGAATTAATTCAAAATTTATATTTATTTTCTTAGTGTGGTTAACAAAACAGAGCTGCCAGGCTTATTTATATTAATAATTATTCAAGTTTATTGATTTGTTAATCAATTGCTAGTGTCAATGTTACTTCAAACCCTGTTTGACTGAAGAAATTTACCAAAATTTGGCATTTCAACACGGCAATCTTCCAGATAAATGGATTTTGGAGCTGGAATTAATTCAAAATTTATATTTATTTTCTTAGTGTGGTTAACAAAACAGAGCTGCCAGGCTTATTTATATTAATAATTATTCAAGTTTATTGATTTGTTAATCAATTGCTAGTGTCAATGTATCTTCAAAACCCTGTTTGACTGAAGAAATTTACCAAAATTTGGCATTTCAACACGGCAATCTTCCAGATAAATGGATTTTGGAGCTGGAATTAATTCAAAATTTATATTTATTTTCTTAGTGTGGTTAAGAAAACAGAGCTGCCAGGCATATTTCTATCAATAATTATTCAAGTTTATTGATTTGTTAATCAATTGCTAGTGTCAACGTATCTTCAAAACCCTGTTTGACTGAAGAAATTTACCAAAATTTGGCATTTCAACACGGCAATCTTCCAGATAAATGGATTTTGGAGCTGGAATTAATTTAAAATTTATATTTATTTTCTTAATGTGGTTAACAAAACAGAGCTGCCAGGCTTATTTATATCAATGATTATTCAAGTTTATTGATTTGTTAATCAATTGCTAGTGTCAATGTATCTTCAAAACCCTGTTTAACTGAAGAAATTTACCAAAATTTGGCATTTCAACACGGCAATCTGCCAGATAAATGGATTTTGGAGCTGGAAATATTCATAATTCTTAAGAATTAATTAAAAATTTATATTTATTTTCTTAGTGTGGTTAACAAAACAGAGCTGCCAGGCTAATTTCTATCAATAATTATTCAAGTTTATTAATTTGTTAATCAATTGCTAGTGTCAATGTTTCTTCAAAACCCTGTTTGACTGAAGTAATTTACCAAAATTAGGCATTTCAACACGGCAATCTGCCAGATAAATGAATTTTGGAGCTGGAATTAATTAAAAATTTATATTTATTTTCTTAGTTTGGTTAACAAAACAGAGCTGTCAGGCTTATTTCTATCAATAATTATTCAAGTTTATTGATTTGTTAATCAATTGCTAGTGTCAATGTTTCTTCAAAACCCTGTTTGACTGAAGCAATTTACCAAAATTAGGCATTTCAACACGGCAATCTGCCAGATAAATGGATTTTGGAGCTGGAATTAATTAAAAATTTATATTTATTTTCTTAGTGTGGTTAACAAAACAGAGCTGCCAGGCTTATTTCTATCAATAATTATTCAAGTTTATAGATTTGTTAATCAATTGCTAGTGTCAATGTATCTTCAAAATCCTGTTTGACTGAAGAAATTTACCAAAATTTGGCATTTCAACACGGCAATCTGCCAGATAAATGGATTTTGGAGCTGGAAATATTCATAATTCTTAAGAATTAATTAAAAATCTATATTTATTTTCTTAGTGTGGTTAACAAAAGAGAGCTGCCAGGCATATTTCTATCAATAATTATTCAAGTTTATTGATTTGTTAATCAATTGCTAGTGTCAATGTTACTTCAAACCCTGTTTGACTGAAGAAATTTACCAAAATTTGGCATTTCAACACGGCAATCTTCCAGATAAATGGATTTTGGAGCTGGAATTAATTCAAAATTTATATTTATTTTCTTAGTGTGGTTAACAAAACAGAGCTGCCAGGCTTATTTATATTAATAATTATTCAAGTTTATTGATTTGTTAATCAATTGCTAGTGTCAATGTTACTTCAAACCCTGTTTGACTGAAGAAATTTACCAAAATTTGGCATTTCAACACGGCAATCTTCCAGATAAATGGATTTTGGAGCTGGAATTAATTCAAAATTTATATTTATTTTCTTAGTGTGGTTAACAAAACAGAGCTGCCAGGCTTATTTATATTAATAATTATTCAAGTTTATTGATTTGTTAATCAATTGCTAGTGTCAATGTATCTTCAAAACCCTGTTTGACTGAAGAAATTTACCAAAATTTGGCATTTCAACACGGCAATCTTCCAGATAAATGGATTTTGGAGCTGGAATTAATTCAAAATTTATATTTATTTTCTTAATGTGGTTAACAAAACAGAGCTGCCAGGCTTATTTATATCAATGATTATTCAAGTTTATTGATTTGTTAATCAATTGCTAGTGTCAATGTATCTTCAAAACCCTGTTTGACTGAAGAAATTTACCAAAATTTGGCATTTCAACACGGCAATCTGCCAGATAAATGGATTTTGGAGCTGGAAATATTCATAATTCTTAAGAATTAATTAAAAATCTATATTTATTTTCTTAGTGTGGTTAACAAAAGAGAGCTGCCAGGCATATTTCTATCAATAATTATTCAAGTTTATTGATTTGTTAATCAATTGCTAGTGTCAATGTTACTTCAAACCCTGTTTGACTGAAGAAATTTACCAAAATTTGGCATTTCAACACGGCAATCTTCCAGATAAATGGATTTTGGAGCTGGAATTAATTCAAAATTTATATTTATTTTCTTAATGTGGTTAACAAAACAGAGCTGCCAGGCTTATTTATATCAATGATTATTCAAGTTTATTGATTTGTTAATCAATTGCTAGTGTCAATGTATCTTCAAAACCCTGTTTGACTGAAGAAATTTACCAAAATTTGGCATTTCAACACGGCAATCTGCCAGATAAATGGATTTTGGAGCTGGAAATATTCATAATTCTTAAGAATTAATTAAAAATCTATATTTATTTTCTTAGTGTGGTTAACAAAAGAGAGCTGCCAGGCATATTTCTATCAATAATTATTCAAGTTTATTGATTTGTTAATCAATTGCTAGTGTCAATGTTACTTCAAACCCTGTTTGACTGAAGAAATTTACCAAAATTTGGCATTTCAACACGGCAATCTTCCAGATAAATGAATTTTGGAGCTGGAATTAATTAAAAATTTATATTTATTTTCTTAGTTTGGTTAACAAAACAGAGCTGCCAGGCTTATTTCTATCAATAATTATTCAAGTTTATTGATTTGTTAATCAATTGCTAGTGTCAATGTTTCTTTAAAACCCTGTTTGACTGAAGCAATTTACCAAAATTAGGCATTTCAACACGGCAATCTGCCAGATAAATGAATTTTGGAGCTGGAATTAATTAAAAATTTATATTTATTTTCTTAGTTTGGTTAACAAAACAGAGCTACCAGGCTTATTTCTATCAATAATTATTCAAGTTTATTGATTTGTTAATCAATTGCTAGTGTCAATGTTTCTTCAAAACCCTGTTTGACTGAAGCAATTTACCAAAATTAGGCATTTCAACACGGCAATCTGCCAGATAAATGGATTTTGGAGCTGGAATTAATTCAAAATTTATATTTATTTTCTTAGTGTGCTTAACAAAACAGAGCTGCCAGGCTTATTTATATTAATAATTATTCAAGTTTATTGATTTGTTAATCAATTGCTAGTGTCAATGTATCTTCAAAACCCTGTTTGACTGAAGAAATTTACCAAAATTTGGCATTTCAACACGGCAATCTTCCAGATAAATGGATTTTTGAGCTGGAATTAATTAAAAATCTATATTTATTTTCTTAGTGTGGTTAACAAAAGAGAGCTGCCAGGCATATTTCTATCAATAATTATTCAAGTTTATTGATTTGTTAATCAATTGCTAGTGTCAATGTTACTTCAAACATTGTTTGACTGAAGAAATTTACCAAAATTTGGCATTTCAACACGGCAATCTTCCAGATAAATGGATTTTGGAGCTGGAATTAATTCAAAATTTATATTTATTTTCTTAATGTGGTTAACAAAACAGAGCTGCCAGGCTTATTTATATCAATGATTATTCAAGTTTATTGATTTGTTAATCAATTGCTAGTGTCAATGTATCTTCAAAACCCTGTTTAACTGAAGAAATTTACCAAAATTTGGCATTTCAACACGGCAATCTGCCAGATAAATGGATTTTGGAGCTGGAAATATTCATAATTCTTAAGAATTAATTAAAAATTTATATTTATTTTCTTAGTGTGGTTAACAAAAGAGAGCTGCCAGGCATATTTCTATCAATAATTATTCAAGTTTATTGATTTGTTAATCAATTGCTAGTGTCAATGTTACTTCAAACATTGTTTGACTGAAGAAATTTACCAAAATTTGGCATTTCAACACGGCAATCTTCCAGATAAATGGATTTTGGAGCTGGAATTAATTCAAAATTTATATATATTTTCTTAATGTGGTTAACAAAACAGAGCTGCCAGGCTTATTTATATCAATGATTATTCAAGTTTATTGATTTGTTAATCAATTGCTAGTGTCAATGTATCTTCAAAACCCTGTTTGACTGAAGAAATTTACCAAAATTTGGCATTTCAACACGGCAATCTGCCAGATAAATGGATTTTGGAGCTGGAAATATTCATAATTCTTAAGAATTAATTAAAAATCTATATTTATTTTCTTAGTGTGGTTAACAAAAGAGAGCTGCCAGGCATATTTCTATCAATAATTATTCAAGTTTATTGATTTGTTAATCAATTGCTAGTGTCAATGTTACTTCAAACCCTGTTTGACTGAAGAAATTTACCAAAATTTGGCATTTCAACACGGCAATATTCCAGATAAATGGATTTTGGAGCTGGAATTAATTCAAAATTTATATTTATTTTCTTAGTGTGGTTAACAAAACAGAGCTGCCAGGCTTATTTATATTAATAATTATTCAAGTTTATTGATTTGTTAATCAATTGCTAGTGTCAATGTATCTTCAAAACCCTGTTTGACTGAAGAAATTTACCAAAATTTGGCATTTCAACACGGCAATCTTCCAGATAAATGGATTTTGGAGCTGGAATTAATTCAAAATTTATATTTATTTTCTTAATGTGGTTAACAAAACAGAGCTGCCAGGCTTATTTATATCAATGATTATTCAAGTTTATTGATTTGTTAATCAATTGCTAGTGTCAATGTATCTTCAAAACCCTGTTTAACTGAAGAAATTTACCAAAATTTGGCATTTCAACACGGCAATCTGCCAGATAAATGGATTTTGGAGCTGGAAATATTCATAATTCTTAAGAATTAATTAAAAATTTATATTTATTTTCTTAGTGTGGTTAACAAAACAGAGCTGCCAGGCTAATTTCTATCAATAATTATTCAAGTTTATTAATTTGTTAATCAATTGCTAGTGTCAATGTTTCTTCAAAACCCTGTTTGACTGAAGCAATTAGCCAAAATTAGGCATTTCAACACGGCAATCTGCCAGATAAATGAATTTTGGAGCTGGAATTAATTAAAAATTTATATTTATTTTCTTAGTTTGGTTAACAAAACAGAGCTGCCAGGCTTATTTCTATCAATAATTATTCAAGTTTATTGATTTGTTAATCAATTGCTAGTGTCAATGTTTCTTTAAAACCCTGTTTGACTGAAGCAATTTACCAAAATTAGGCATTTCAACACGGCAATCTGCCAGATAAATGAATTTTGGAGCTGGAATTAATTAAAAATTTATATTTATTTTCTTAGTTTGGTTAACAAAACAGAGCTACCAGGCTTATTTCTATCAATAATTATTCAAGTTTATTGATTTGTTAATCAATTGCTAGTGTCAATGTTTCTTCAAAACCCTGTTTGACTGAAGCAATTTACCAAAATTAGGCATTTCAACACGGCAATCTGCCAGATAAATGGATTTTGGAGCTGGAATTAATTCAAAATTTATATTTATTTTCTTAGTGTGCTTAACAAAACAGAGCTGCCAGGCTTATTTATATTAATAATTATTCAAGTTTATTGATTTGTTAATCAATTGCTAGTGTCAATGTATCTTCAAAACCCTGTTTGACTGAAGAAATTTACCAAAATTTGGCATTTCAACACGGCAATCTTCCAGATAAATGGATTTTGGAGCTGGAATTAATTAAAAATCTATATTTATTTTCTTAGTGTGGTTAACAAAAGAGAGCTGCCAGGCATATTTCTATCAATAATTATTCAAGTTTATTGATTTGTTAATCAATTGCTAGTGTCAATGTTACTTCAAACATTGTTTGACTGAAGAAATTTACCAAAATGTGGCATTTCAACACGGCAATCTTCCAGATAAATGGATTTTGGAGCTGGAATTAATTCAAAATTTATATTTATTTTCTTAATGTGGTTAACAAAACAGAGCTGCCAGGCTTATTTATATCAATGATTATTCAAGTTTATTGATTTGTTAATCAATTGCTAGTGTCAATGTATCTTCAAAACCCTGTTTGACTGAAGAAATTTACCAAAATTTGGCATTTCAACACGGCAATCTGCCAGATAAATGGATTTTGGAGCTGGAAATATTCATAATTCTTAAGAATTAATTAAAAATCTATATTTATTTTTTTAGTGTGGTTAACAAAAGAGAGCTGCCAGGCATATTTCTATCAATAATTATTCAAGTTTATTGATTTGTTAATCAATTGCTAGTGTCAATGTTACTTCAAACCCTGTTTGACTGAAGAAATTTACCAAAATTTGGCATTTCAACACGGCAATCTTCCAGATAAATGGATTTTGTAGCTGGAATTAATTCAAAATTTATATTTATTTTCTTAGTGTGGTTAACAAAACAGAGCTGCCAGGCTTATTTATATTAATAATTATTCAAGTTTATTGATTTGTTAATCAATTGCTAGTGTCAATGTATCTTCAAAACCCTGTTTGACTGAAGAAATTTACCAAAATTTGGCATTTCAACACGGCAATCTTCCAGATAAATGGATTTTGGAGCTGGAATTAATTCAAAATTTATATTTATTTTCTTAATGTGGTTAACAAAACAGAGCTGCCAGGCTTATTTATATCAATGATTATTCAAGTTTATTGATTTGTTAATCAATTGCTAGTGTCAATGTATCTTCAAAACCCTGTTTAACTGAAGAAATTTACCAAAATTTGGCATTTCAACACGGCAATCTGCCAGATAAATGGATTTTGGAGCTGGAAATATTCATAATTCTTAAGAATTAATTAAAAATTTATATTTATTTTCTTAGTGTGGTTAACAAAACAGAGCTGCCAGGCTAATTTCTATCAATAATTATTCAAGTTTATTAATTTGTTAATCAATTGCTAGTGTCAATGTTTCTTCAAAACCCTGTTTGACTGAAGCAATTTACCAAAATTAGGCATTTCAACACGGCAATCTTCCAGATAAATGGATTTTGGAGCTGGAATTAATTAAAAATCTATATTTATTTTCTTAGTGTGGTTAACAAAAGAGAGCTGCCAGGCATATTTCTATCAATAATTATTCAAGTTTATTAATTTGTTAATCAATTGCTAGTGTCAATGTTACTTCAAACCCTGTTTGACTGAAGAAATTTACCAAAATTTGGCATTTCAACACGGCAATCTTCCAGATAAATGGATTTTGGAGCTGGAAATATTCATAATTCTTAAGAATTAATTAAAAATTTATATTTATTTTCTTAGTGTGGTAAACAAAAGAGAGCTGCCAGGCATATTTCTATCAATAATTATTCAAGTTTATTGATTTGTTAATCAATTGCTAGTGTCAATGTTACTTCAAACCCTGTTTGACTGAAGAAATTTACCAAAATTTGGCATTTCAACACGGCAATCTTCCAGATAAATGGATTTTGGAGCTGGAATTAATTCAAAATTTATATTTATTTTCTTAATGTGGTTAACAAAACAGAGCTGCCAGGCTTATTTATATCAATGATTATTCAAGTTTATTGATTTGTTAATCAATTGCTAGTGTCAATGTATCTTCAAAACCCTGTTTGACTGAAGAAATTTACCAAAATTTGGCATTTCAACACGGCAATCTTCCAGATAAATGGATTTTGGAGCTGGAATTAATTCAAAATTTATATTTATTTTCTTAATGTGGTTAACAAAACAGAGCTGCCAGGCTTATTTATATCAATGATTATTCAAGTTTATTGATTTGTTAATCAATTGCTAGTGTCAATGTATCTTCAAAACCCTGTTTAACTGAAGAAATTTACCAAAATTTGGCATTTCAACACGGCAATCTGCCAGATAAATGGATTTTGGAGCTGGAAATATTCATAATTCTTAAGAATTAATTAAAAATTTATATTTATTTTCTTAGTGTGGTTAACAAAACAGAGCTGCCAGGCTAATTTCTATCAATAATTATTCAAGTTTATTAATTTGTTAATCAATTGCTAGTGTCAATGTTTCTTCAAAACCCTGTTTGACTGAAGCAATTTACCAAAATTAGGCATTTCAACACGGCAATCTGCCAGATAAATGAATTTTGGAGCTGGAATTAATTAAAAATTTATATTTATTTTCTTAGTGTGGTTAACAAAACAGAGCTGCCAGGCTTATTTATATTAATAATTATTCAAGTTTATTGATTTGTTAATCAATTGCTAGTGTCAATGTATCTTCAAAACCCTGTTTGACTGAAGCAATTTACCAAAATTAGGCATTTCAACACGGCAATCTGCCAGATAAATGAATTTTGGAGCTGGAATTAATTCAAAATTTATATTTATTTTCTTAGTGTGGTTAACAAAACAGAGCTGCCAGGCTTATTTATATTAATAATTATTCAAGTTTATTGATTTGTTAATCAATTGCTAGTGTCAATGTATCTTCAAAACCCTGTTTGACTGAAGAAATTTACCAAAATTTGGCATTTCAACACGGCAATCTTCCAGATAAATGGATTTTGGAGCTGGAATTAATTCAAAATTTATATTTATTTTCTTAATGTGGTTAACAAAACAGAGCTGCCAGGCTTATTTATATCAATGATTATTCAAGTTTATTGATTTGTTAATCAATTGCTAGTGTCAATGTATCTTCAAAACCCTGTTTAACTGAAGAAATTTACCAAAATTTGGCATTTCAACACGGCAATCTGCCAGATAAATGGATTTTGGAGCTGGAAATATTCATAATTCTTAAGAATTAATTAAAAATTTATATTTATTTTCTTAGTGTGGTTAACAAAACAGAGCTGCCAGGCTAATTTCTATCAATAATTATTCAAGTTTATTAATTTGTTAATCAATTGCTAGTGTCAATGTTTCTTCAAAACCCTGTTTGACTGAAGCAATTTACCAAAATTAGGCATTTCAACACGGCAATCTTCCAGATAAATGGATTTTGGAGCTGGAATTAATTAAAAATCTATATTTATTTTCTTAGTGTGGTTAACAAAAGAGAGCTGCCAGGCATATTTCTATCAATAATTATTCAAGTTTATTAATTTGTTAATCAATTGCTAGTGTCAATGTTACTTCAAACCCTGTTTGACTGAAGAAATTTACCAAAATTTGGCATTTCAACACGGCAATCTTCCAGATAAATGGATTTTGGAGCTGGAAATATTCATAATTCTTAAGAATTAATTAAAAATTTATATTTATTTTCTTAGTGTGGTAAACAAAAGAGAGCTGCCAGGCATATTTCTATCAATAATTATTCAAGTTTATTGATTTGTTAATCAATTGCTAGTGTCAATGTTACTTCAAACCCTGTTTGACTGAAGAAATTTACCAAAATTTGGCATTTCAACACGGCAATCTTCCAGATAAATGGATTTTGGAGCTGGAATTAATTCAAAATTTATATTTATTTTCTTAATGTGGTTAACAAAACAGAGCTGCCAGGCTTATTTATATCAATGATTATTCAAGTTTATTGATTTGTTAATCAATTGCTAGTGTCAATGTATCTTCAAAACCCTGTTTGACTGAAGAAATTTACCAAAATTTGGCATTTCAACACGGCAATCTTCCAGATAAATGGATTTTGGAGCTGGAATTAATTCAAAATTTATATTTATTTTCTTAATGTGGTTAACAAAACAGAGCTGCCAGGCTTATTTATATCAATGATTATTCAAGTTTATTGATTTGTTAATCAATTGCTAGTGTCAATGTATCTTCAAAACCCTGTTTAACTGAAGAAATTTACCAAAATTTGGCATTTCAACACGGCAATCTGCCAGATAAATGGATTTTGGAGCTGGAAATATTCATAATTCTTAAGAATTAATTAAAAATTTATATTTATTTTCTTAGTGTGGTTAACAAAACAGAGCTGCCAGGCTAATTTCTATCAATAATTATTCAAGTTTATTAATTTGTTAATCAATTGCTAGTGTCAATGTTTCTTCAAAACCCTGTTTGACTGAAGCAATTTACCAAAATTAGGCATTTCAACACGGCAATCTTCCAGATAAATGGATTTTGGAGCTGGAATTAATTAAAAATCTATATTTATTTTCTTAGTGTGGTTAACAAAAGAGAGCTGCCAGGCATATTTCTATCAATAATTATTCAAGTTTATTAATTTGTTAATCAATTGCTAGTGTCAATGTTACTTCAAACCCTGTTTGACTGAAGAAATTTACCAAAATTTGGCATTTCAACACGGCAATCTTCCAGATAAATGGATTTTGGAGCTGGAAATATTCATAATTCTTAAGAATTAATTAAAAATTTATATTTATTTTCTTAGTGTGGTAAACAAAAGAGAGCTGCCAGGCATATTTCTATCAATAATTATTCAAGTTTATTGATTTGTTAATCAATTGCTAGTGTCAATGTTACTTCAAACCCTGTTTGACTGAAGAAATTTACCAAAATTTGGCATTTCAACACGGCAATCTTCCAGATAAATGGATTTTGGAGCTGGAATTAATTAAAAATTTATATTTATTTTCTTAGTGTGGTTAACAAAACAGAGCTGCCAGGCTAATTTCTATCAATAATTATTCAAGTTTATTAATTTGTTAATCAATTGCTAGTGTCAATGTTTCTTCAAAACCCTGTTTGACTGAAGCAATTTACCAAAATTAGGCATTTCAACACGGCAATCTGCCAGATAAATGAATTTTGGAGCTGGAATTAATTAAAAATTTATATTTATTTTCTTAGTGTGGTTAACAAAACAGAGCTGTCAGGCTTATTTATATTAATAATTATTCAAGTTTATAGATTTGTTAATCAATTGCTAGTGTCAATGTATCTTCAAAATCCTGTTTGACTGAAGAAATTTACCAAAATTTGGCATTTCAACACGGCAATCTGCCAGATAAATGGATTTTGGAGCTGGAATTAATTCAAAATTTATATTTATTTTCTTAGTGTGGTTAAGAAAACAGAGCTGCCAGGCATATTTCTATCAATAATTATTCAAGTTTATTGATTTGTTAATCAATTGCTAGTGTCAACGTATCTTCAAAACCCTGTTTGACTGAAGAAATTTACCAAAATTTGGCATTTCAACACGGCAATCTTCCAGATAAATGGATTTTGGAGCTGGAATTAATTTAAAATTTATATTTATTTTCTTAATGTGGTTAACAAAACAGAGCTGCCAGGCTTATTTATATCAATGATTATTCAAGTTTATTGATTTGTTAATCAATTGCTAGTGTCAATGTATCTTCAAAACCCTGTTTGACTGAAGAAATTTACCAAAATTTGGCATTTCAACACGGCAATCTTCCAGATAAATGGATTTTGGAGCTGGAAATATTCATAATTCTTAAGAATTAATTAAAAATTTATATTTATTTTCTTAGTGTGGTAAACAAAAGAGAGCTGCCAGGCATATTTCTATCAATAATTATTCAAGTTTATTGATTTGTTAATCAATTGCTAGTGTCAATGTTACTTCAAACCCTGTTTGACTGAAGAAATTTACCAAAATTTGGCATTTCAACACGGCAATCTTCCAGATAAATGGATTTTGGAGCTGGAATTAATTAAAAATTTATATTTATTTTCTTAGTGTGGTTAACAAAACAGAGCTGCCAGGCTAATTTCTATCAATAATTATTCAAGTTTATTAATTTGTTAATCAATTGCTAGTGTCAATGTTTCTTCAAAACCCTGTTTGACTGAAGCAATTTACCAAAATTAGGCATTTCAACACGGCAATCTGCCAGATAAATGAATTTTGGAGCTGGAATTAATTAAAAATTTATATTTATTTTCTTAGTGTGGTTAACAAAACAGAGCTGCCAGGCTAATTTCTATCAATAATTATTCAAGTTTATTAATTTGTTAATCAATTGCTAGTGTCAATGTTTCTTCAAAACCCTGTTTGACTGAAGCAATTTACCAAAATTAGGCATTTCAACACGGCAATCTGCCATATAAATGAATTTTGGAGCTGGAATTAATTAAAAATTTATATTTATTTTCTTAGTGTGGTTAAGAAAACAGAGCTGCCAGGCATATTTCTATCAATAATTATTCAAGTTTATTGATTTGTTAATCAATTGCTAGTGTCAACGTATCTTCAAAACCCTGTTTGACTGAAGAAATTTACCAAAATTTGGCATTTCAACACGGCAATCTGCCAGATAAATGGATTTTGGAGCTGGAAATATTCATAATTCTTAAGAATTAATTAAAAATCTATATTTATTTTCTTAGTGTGGTTAACAAAAGAGAGCTGCCAGGCATATTTCTATCAATAATTATTCAAGTTTATTGATTTGTTAATCAATTGCTAGTGTCAATGTTACTTCAAACCCTGTTTGACTGAAGAAATTTACCAAAATTTGGCATTTCAACACGGCAATATTCCAGATAAATGGATTTTGGAGCTGGAATTAATTCAAAATTTATATTTATTTTCTTAGTGTGGTTAACAAAACAGAGCTGCCAGGCTTATTTATATTAATAATTATTCAAGTTTATTGATTTGTTAATCAATTGCTAGTGTCAATGTATCTTCAAAACCCTGTTTGACTGAAGAAATTTACCAAAATTTGGCATTTCAACACGGCAATCTTCCAGATAAATGGATTTTGGAGCTGGAATTAATTCAAAATTTATATTTATTTTCTTAATGTGGTTAACAAAACAGAGCTGCCAGGCTTATTTATATCAATGATTATTCAAGTTTATTGATTTGTTAATCAATTGCTAGTGTCAATGTATCTTCAAAACCCTGTTTAACTGAAGAAATTTACCAAAATTTGGCATTTCAACACGGCAATCTGCCAGATAAATGGATTTTGGAGCTGGAAATATTCATAATTCTTAAGAATTAATTAAAAATTTATATTTATTTTCTTAGTGTGGTTAACAAAACAGAGCTGCCAGGCTAATTTCTATCAATAATTATTCAAGTTTATTAATTTGTTAATCAATTGCTAGTGTCAATGTTTCTTCAAAACCCTGTTTGACTGAAGCAATTAGCCAAAATTAGGCATTTCAACACGGCAATCTGCCAGATAAATGAATTTTGGAGCTGGAATTAATTAAAAATTTATATTTATTTTCTTAGTTTGGTTAACAAAACAGAGCTGCCAGGCTTATTTCTATCAATAATTATTCAAGTTTATTGATTTGTTAATCAATTGCTAGTGTCAATGTTTCTTTAAAACCCTGTTTGACTGAAGCAATTTACCAAAATTAGGCATTTCAACACGGCAATCTGCCAGATAAATGAATTTTGGAGCTGGAATTAATTAAAAATTTATATTTATTTTCTTAGTTTGGTTAACAAAACAGAGCTACCAGGCTTATTTCTATCAATAATTATTCAAGTTTATTGATTTGTTAATCAATTGCTAGTGTCAATGTTTCTTCAAAACCCTGTTTGACTGAAGCAATTTACCAAAATTAGGCATTTCAACACGGCAATCTGCCAGATAAATGGATTTTGGAGCTGGAATTAATTCAAAATTTATATTTATTTTCTTAGTGTGCTTAACAAAACAGAGCTGCCAGGCTTATTTATATTAATAATTATTCAAGTTTATTGATTTGTTAATCAATTGCTAGTGTCAATGTATCTTCAAAACCCTGTTTGACTGAAGAAATTTACCAAAATTTGGCATTTCAACACGGCAATCTTCCAGATAAATGGATTTTGGAGCTGGAATTAATTAAAAATCTATATTTATTTTCTTAGTGTGGTTAACAAAAGAGAGCTGCCAGGCATATTTCTATCAATAATTATTCAAGTTTATTGATTTGTTAATCAATTGCTAGTGTCAATGTTACTTCAAACATTGTTTGACTGAAGAAATTTACCAAAATGTGGCATTTCAACACGGCAATCTTCCAGATAAATGGATTTTGGAGCTGGAATTAATTCAAAATTTATATTTATTTTCTTAATGTGGTTAACAAAACAGAGCTGCCAGGCTTATTTATATCAATGATTATTCAAGTTTATTGATTTGTTAATCAATTGCTAGTGTCAATGTATCTTCAAAACCCTGTTTGACTGAAGAAATTTACCAAAATTTGGCATTTCAACACGGCAATCTGCCAGATAAATGGATTTTGGAGCTGGAAATATTCATAATTCTTAAGAATTAATTAAAAATCTATATTTATTTTTTTAGTGTGGTTAACAAAAGAGAGCTGCCAGGCATATTTCTATCAATAATTATTCAAGTTTATTGATTTGTTAATCAATTGCTAGTGTCAATGTTACTTCAAACCCTGTTTGACTGAAGAAATTTACCAAAATTTGGCATTTCAACACGGCAGTCTTCCAGATAAATGGATTTTGTAGCTGGAATTAATTCAAAATTTATATTTATTTTCTTAGTGTGGTTAACAAAACAGAGCTGCCAGGCTTATTTATATTAATAATTATTCAAGTTTATTGATTTGTTAATCAATTGCTAGTGTCAATGTATCTTCAAAACCCTGTTTGACTGAAGAAATTTACCAAAATTTGGCATTTCAACACGGCAATCTTCCAGATAAATGGATTTTGGAGCTGGAATTAATTCAAAATTTATATTTATTTTCTTAATGTGGTTAACAAAACAGAGCTGCCAGGCTTATTTATATCAATGATTATTCAAGTTTATTGATTTGTTAATCAATTGCTAGTGTCAATGTATCTTCAAAACCCTGTTTAACTGAAGAAATTTACCAAAATTTGGCATTTCAACACGGCAATCTGCCAGATAAATGGATTTTGGAGCTGGAAATATTCATAATTCTTAAGAATTAATTAAAAATTTATATTTATTTTCTTAGTGTGGTTAACAAAACAGAGCTGCCAGGCTAATTTCTATCAATAATTATTCAAGTTTATTAATTTGTTAATCAATTGCTAGTGTCAATGTTTCTTCAAAACCCTGTTTGACTGAAGCAATTTACCAAAATTAGGCATTTCAACACGGCAATCTTCCAGATAAATGGATTTTGGAGCTGGAATTAATTAAAAATCTATATTTATTTTCTTAGTGTGGTTAACAAAAGAGAGCTGCCAGGCATATTTCTATCAATAATTATTCAAGTTTATTAATTTGTTAATCAATTGCTAGTGTCAATGTTACTTCAAACCCTGTTTGACTGAAGAAATTTACCAAAATTTGGCATTTCAACACGGCAATCTTCCAGATAAATGGATTTTGGAGCTGGAAATATTCATAATTCTTAAGAATTAATTAAAAATTTATATTTATTTTCTTAGTGTGGTAAACAAAAGAGAGCTGCCAGGCATATTTCTATCAATAATTATTCAAGTTTATTGATTTGTTAATCAATTGCTAGTGTCAATGTTACTTCAAACCCTGTTTGACTGAAGAAATTTACCAAAATTTGGCATTTCAACACGGCAATCTTCCAGATAAATGGATTTTGGAGCTGGAATTAATTCAAAATTTATATTTATTTTCTTAATGTGGTTAACAAAACAGAGCTGCCAGGCTTATTTATATCAATGATTATTCAAGTTTATTGATTTGTTAATCAATTGCTAGTGTCAATGTATCTTCAAAACCCTGTTTGACTGAAGAAATTTACCAAAATTTGGCATTTCAACACGGCAATCTTCCAGATAAATGGATTTTGGAGCTGGAATTAATTCAAAATTTATATTTATTTTCTTAATGTGGTTAACAAAACAGAGCTGCCAGGCTTATTTATATCAATGATTATTCAAGTTTATTGATTTGTTAATCAATTGCTAGTGTCAATGTATCTTCAAAACCCTGTTTAACTGAAGAAATTTACCAAAATTTGGCATTTCAACACGGCAATCTGCCAGATAAATGGATTTTGGAGCTGGAAATATTCATAATTCTTAAGAATTAATTAAAAATTTATATTTATTTTCTTAGTGTGGTTAACAAAACAGAGCTGCCAGGCTAATTTCTATCAATAATTATTCAAGTTTATTAATTTGTTAATCAATTGCTAGTGTCAATGTTTCTTCAAAACCCTGTTTGACTGAAGCAATTTACCAAAATTAGGCATTTCAACACGGCAATCTTCCAGATAAATGGATTTTGGAGCTGGAATTAATTAAAAATCTATATTTATTTTCTTAGTGTGGTTAACAAAAGAGAGCTGCCAGGCATATTTCTATCAATAATTATTCAAGTTTATTAATTTGTTAATCAATTGCTAGTGTCAATGTTACTTCAAACCCTGTTTGACTGAAGAAATTTACCAAAATTTGGCATTTCAACACGGCAATCTTCCAGATAAATGGATTTTGGAGCTGGAAATATTCATAATTCTTAAGAATTAATTAAAAATTTATATTTATTTTCTTAGTGTGGTAAACAAAAGAGAGCTGCCAGGCATATTTCTATCAATAATTATTCAAGTTTATTGATTTGTTAATCAATTGCTAGTGTCAATGTTACTTCAAACCCTGTTTGACTGAAGAAATTTACCAAAATTTGGCATTTCAACACGGCAATCTTCCAGATAAATGGATTTTGGAGCTGGAATTAATTAAAAATTTATATTTATTTTCTTAGTGTGGTTAACAAAACAGAGCTGCCAGGCTAATTTCTATCAATAATTATTCAAGTTTATTAATTTGTTAATCAATTGCTAGTGTCAATGTTTCTTCAAAACCCTGTTTGACTGAAGCAATTTACCAAAATTAGGCATTTCAACACGGCAATCTGCCAGATAAATGAATTTTGGAGCTGGAATTAATTAAAAATTTATATTTATTTTCTTAGTGTGGTTAACAAAACAGAGCTGCCAGGCTAATTTCTATCAATAATTATTCAAGTTTATTAATTTGTTAATCAATTGCTAGTGTCAATGTTTCTTCAAAACCCTGTTTGACTGAAGCAATTTACCAAAATTAGGCATTTCAACACGGCAATCTGCCATATAAATGAATTTTGGAGCTGGAATTAATTAAAAATTTATATTTATTTTCTTAGTGTGGTTAACAAAACAGAGCTGTCAGGCTTATTTATATTAATAATTATTCAAGTTTATAGATTTGTTAATCAATTGCTAGTGTCAATGTATCTTCAAAATCCTGTTTGACTGAAGAAATTTACCAAAATTTGGCATTTCAACACGGCAATCTGCCAGATAAATGGATTTTGGAGCTGGAATTAATTCAAAATTTATATTTATTTTCTTAGTGTGGTTAAGAAAACAGAGCTGCCAGGCATATTTCTATCAATAATTATTCAAGTTTATTGATTTGTTAATCAATTGCTAGTGTCAACGTATCTTCAAAACCCTGTTTGACTGAAGAAATTTACCAAAATTTGGCATTTCAACACGGCAATCTTCCAGATAAATGGATTTTGGAGCTGGAATTAATTTAAAATTTATATTTATTTTCTTAATGTGGTTAACAAAACAGAGCTGCCAGGCTTATTTATATCAATGATTATTCAAGTTTATTGATTTGTTAATCAATTGCTAGTGTCAATGTATCTTCAAAACCCTGTTTGACTGAAGAAATTTACCAAAATTTGGCATTTCAACACGGCAATCTTCCAGATAAATGGATTTTGGAGCTGGAAATATTCATAATTCTCAAGAATTAATTAAAAATTTATATTTATTTTCTTAGTGTGGTAAACAAAAGAGAGCTGCCAGGCATATTTCTATCAATAATTATTCAAGTTTATTGATTTGTTAATCAATTGCTAGTGTCAATGTTACTTCAAACCCTGTTTGACTGAAGAAATTTACCAAAATTTGGCATTTCAACACGGCAATCTTCCAGATAAATGGATTTTGGAGCTGGAATTAATTAAAAATTTATATTTATTTTCTTAGTGTGGTTAACAAAACAGAGCTGCCAGGCTAATTTCTATCAATAATTATTCAAGTTTATTAATTTGTTAATCAATTGCTAGTGTCAATGTTTCTTCAAAACCCTGTTTGACTGAAGCAATTTACCAAAATTAGGCATTTCAACACGGCAATCTGCCAGATAAATGAATTTTGGAGCTGGAATTAATTAAAAATTTATATTTATTTTCTTAGTGTGGTTAACAAAACAGAGCTGCCAGGCTAATTTCTATCAATAATTATTCAAGTTTATTAATTTGTTAATCAATTGCTAGTGTCAATGTTTCTTCAAAACCCTGTTTGACTGAAGCAATTTACCAAAATTAGGCATTTCAACACGGCAATCTGCCATATAAATGAATTTTGGAGCTGGAATTAATTAAAAATTTATATTTATTTTCTTAGTGTGGTTAAGAAAACAGAGCTGCCAGGCATATTTCTATCAATAATTATTCAAGTTTATTGATTTGTTAATCAATTGCTAGTGTCAACGTATCTTCAAAACCCTGTTTGACTGAAGAAATTTACCAAAATTTGGCATTTCAACACGGCAATCTGCCAGATAAATGGATTTTGGAGCTGGAATTAATTCAAAATTTATATTTATTTTCTTAGTGTGGTTAAGAAAACAGAGCTGCCAGGCATATTTCTATCAATAATTATTCAAGTTTATTGATTTGTTAATCAATTGCTAGTGTCAACGTATCTTCAAAACCCTGTTTGACTGAAGAAATTTACCAAAATTTGGCATTTCAACACGGCAATCTTCCAGATAAATGGATTTTGGAGCTGGAATTAATTTAAAATTTATATTTATTTTCTTAATGTGGTTAACAAAACAGAGCTGCCAGGCTTATTTATATCAATGATTATTCAAGTTTATTGATTTGTTAATCAATTGCTAGTGTCAATGTATCTTCAAAACCCTGTTTAACTGAAGAAATTTACCAAAATTTGGCATTTCAACACGGCAATCTGCCAGATAAATGGATTTTGGAGCTGGAAATATTCATAATTCTTAAGAATTAATTAAAAATTTATATTTATTTTCTTAGTGTGGTTAACAAAACAGAGCTGCCAGGCTAATTTCTATCAATAATTATTCAAGTTTATTAATTTGTTAATCAATTGCTAGTGTCAATGTTTCTTCAAAACCCTGTTTGACTGAAGCAATTTACCAAAATTAGGCATTTCAACACGGCAATCTGCCAGATAAATGAATTTTGGAGCTGGAATTAATTAAAAATTTATATTTATTTTCTTAGTTTGGTTAACAAAACAGAGCTGTCAGGCTTATTTCTATCAATAATTATTCAAGTTTATTGATTTGTTAATCAATTGCTAGTGTCAATGTTTCTTCAAAACCCTGTTTGACTGAAGCAATTTACCAAAATTAGGCATTTCAACACGGCAATCTGCCAGATAAATGGATTTTGGAGCTGGAATTAATTAAAAATTTATATTTATTTTCTTAGTGTGGTTAACAAAACAGAGCTGCCAGGCTTATTTCTATCAATAATTATTCAAGTTTATAGATTTGTTAATCAATTGCTAGTGTCAATGTATCTTCAAAATCCTGTTTGACTGAAGAAATTTACCAAAATTTGGCATTTCAACACCAGATAAATGGATTTTGGAGCTGGAATTAATTCAAAATTTATATTTATTTTCTTAGTGTGGTTAACAAAACAGAGCTGCCAGGCTTATTTGTATTAATAATTATTCAAGTTTATTGATTTGTTAATCAATTGCTAGTGTCAATGTATCTTCAAAACCCTGTTTGACTGAAGAAATTTACCAAAATTTGGCATTTCAACACGGCAATCTTCCAGATAAATGGATTTTGGAGCTGGAAATATTCATAATTCTTAAGAATTAATTAAAAATTTATATTTATTTTCTTAGTGTGGTTAACAAAAGAGAGCTGCCAGGCATATTTCTATCAATAATTATTCAAGTTTATTGATTTGTTAATCAATTACTAGTGTCAATGTTACTTCAAACCCTGTTTGACTGAAGAAATTTACCAAAATTTGGCATTTCAACACGGCAATCTTCCAGATAAATGGATTTTGGAGCTGGAATTAATTCAAAATTTATATTTATTTTCTTAATGTGGTTAACAAAACAGAGCTGCCAGGCTTATTTATATCAATGATTATTCAAGTTTATTGATTTGTTAATCAATTGCTAGTGTCAATGTATCTTCAAAACCCTGTTTAGCTGAAGAAATTTACCAAAATTTGGCATTTCAACACGGCAATCTGCCAGATAAATGGATTTTGGAGCTGGAAATATTCATAATTCTTAAGAATTAATTAAAAATTTATATTTATTTTCTTAGTGTGGTTAACAAAAGAGAGCTGCCAGGCATATTTCTATCAATAATTATTCAAGTTTATTGATTTGTTAATCAATTGCTAGTGTCAATGTTACTTCAAACCCTGTTTGACTGAAGAAATTTACCAAAATTTGGCATTTCAACACGGCAATCTTCCAGATAAATGGATTTTGGAGCTGGAATTAATTCAAAATTTATATTTATTTTCTTAGTGTGGTTAACAAAACAGAGCTGCCAGGCTTATTTATATCAATGATTATTCAAGTTTATTGATTTGTTAATCAATTGCTAGTGTCAATGTTACTTCAAACCCTGTTTGACTGAAGAAATTTACCAAAATTTGGCATTTCAACACGGCAATCTTCCAGATAAATGGATTTTGGAGCTGGAATTAATTCAAAATTTATATTTATTTTCTTAATGTGGTTAACAAAACAGAGCTGCCAGGCTTATTTATATCAATGATTATTCAAGTTTATTGATTTGTTAATCAATTGCTAGTGTCAATGTATCTTCAAAACCCTGTTTAGCTGAAGAAATTTACCAAAATTTGGCATTTCAACACGGCAATCTGCCAGATAAATGGATTTTGGAGCTGGAAATATTCATAATTCTTAAGAATTAATTAAAAATTTATATTTATTTTCTTAGTGTGGTTAACAAAAGAGAGCTGCCAGGCATATTTCTATCAATAATTATTCAAGTTTATTGATTTGTTAATCAATTGCTAGTGTCAATGTTACTTCAAACCCTGTTTGACTGAAGAAATTTACCAAAATTTGGCATTTCAACACGGCAATCTTCCAGATAAATGGATTTTGGAGCTGGAATTAATTCAAAATTTATATTTATTTTCTTAGTGTGGTTAACAAAACAGAGCTGCCAGGCTTATTTATATTAATAATTATTCAAGTTTATTGATTTGTTAATCAATTGCTAGTGTCAATGTATCTTCAAAACCCTGTTTGACTGAAGAAATTTACCAAAATTTGGCATTTCAACACGGCAATCTTCCAGATAAATGGATTTTGGAGCTGGAATTAATTCAAAATTTATATTTATTTTCTTAATGTGGTTAACAAAACAGAGCTGCCAGGCTTATTTATATCAATGATTATTCAAGTTTATTGATTTGTTAATCAATTGCTAGTGTCAATGTTACTTCAAACCCTGTTTGACTGAAGAAATTTACCAAAATTTGGCATTTCAACACGGCAATCTTCCAGATAAATGGATTTTGGAGCTGGAATTAATTCAAAATTTATATTTATTTTCTTAATGTGGTTAACAAAACAGAGCTGCCAGGCTTATTTATATCAATGATTATTCAAGTTTATTGATTTGTTAATCAATTGCTAGTGTCAATGTATCTTCAAAACCCTGTTTAGCTGAAGAAATTTACCAAAATTTGGCATTTCAACACGGCAATCTGCCAGATAAATGGATTTTGGAGCTGGAAATATTCATAATTCTTAAGAATTAATTAAAAATTTATATTTATTTTCTTAGTGTGGTTAACAAAACAGAGCTGCCAGGCTAATTTCTATCAATAATTATTCAAGTTTATTAATTAATTAATCAATTGCTAGTGTCAATGTTTCTTCAAAACCCTGTTTGACTGAAGCAATTTACCAAAATTAGGCATTTCAACACGGCAATCTGCCAGATAAATGAATTTTGGAGCTGGAATTAATTAAAAATTTATATTTATTTTCTTAGTGTGGTTAACAAAACAGAGCTGCCAGGCTTATTTATATTAATAATTATTCAAGTTTATAGATTTGTTAATCATTTGCTAGTGTCAATGTATCTTCAAAATCCTGTTTGACTGAAGAAATTTACCAAAATTTGGCATTTCAACACGGCAATCTGCCAGATAAATGGATTTTGGAGCTGGAATTAATTGAAAATTTATATTTATTTTCTTAGTGTGGTTAACAAAACAGAGCTGCCAGGCTTATTTATATTAATAATTATTCAAGTTTATTGATTTGTTAATCAATTGCTAGTGTCAATGTATCTTCAAAACCCTGTTTGACTGAAGAAATTTACCAAAATTTGGCATTTCAACACGGCAATCTGCCAGATAAATGGATTTTGGAGCTGGAAATATTCATAATTCTTAAGAATTAATTAAAAATCTATATTTATTTTCTTAGTGTGGTTAACAAAAGAGAGCTGCCAGGCATATTTCTATCAATAATTATTCAAGTTTATTGATTTGTTAATCAATTGCTAGTGTCAATGTTACTTCAAACCCTGTTTGACTGAAGAAATTTACCAAAATTTGGCATTTCAACACGGCAATCTTCCAGATAAATGGATTTTGGAGCTGGAATTAATTCAAAATTTATATTTATTTTCTTAGTGTGGTTAACAAAAGAGAGCTGCCAGGCATATTTCTATCAATAATTATTCAAGTTTATTGATTTGTTAATCAATTGCTAGTGTCAATGTTACTTCAAACCCTGTTTGACTGAAGAAATTTACCAAAATTTGGCATTTCAACACGGCAATCTTCCAGATAAATGGATTTTGGAGCTGGAATTAATTCAAAATTTATATTTATTTTCTTAGTGTGGTTAACAAAACAGAGCTGCCAGGCTTATTTATATTAATAATTATTCAAGTTTATTGATTTGTTAATCAATTGCTAGTGTCAATGTATCTTCAAAACCCTGTTTGACTGAAGAAATTTACCAAAATTTGGCATTTCAACACGGCAATCTTCCAGATAAATGGATTTTGGAGCTGGAATTAATTCAAAATTTATATTTATTTTCTTAATGTGGTTAACAAAACAGAGCTGCCAGGCTTATTTATATCAATGATTATTCAAGTTTATTGATTTGTTAATCAATTGCTAGTGTCAATGTTACTTCAAACCCTGTTTGACTGAAGAAATTTACCAAAATTTGGCATTTCAACACGGCAATCTTCCAGATAAATGGATTTTGGAGCTGGAATTAATTCAAAATTTATATTTATTTTCTTAATGTGGTTAACAAAACAGAGCTGCCAGGCTTATTTATATCAATGATTATTCAAGTTTATTGATTTGTTAATCAATTGCTAGTGTCAATGTATCTTCAAAACCCTGTTTAGCTGAAGAAATTTACCAAAATTTGGCATTTCAACACGGCAATCTGCCAGATAAATGGATTTTGGAGCTGGAAATATTCATAATTCTTAAGAATTAATTAAAAATTTATATTTATTTTCTTAGTGTGGTTAACAAAACAGAGCTGCCAGGCTAATTTCTATCAATAATTATTCAAGTTTATTAATTAATTAATCAATTGCTAGTGTCAATGTTTCTTCAAAACCCTGTTTGACTGAAGCAATTTACCAAAATTAGGCATTTCAACACGGCAATCTGCCAGATAAATGAATTTTGGAGCTGGAATTAATTAAAAATTTATATTTATTTTCTTAGTGTGGTTAACAAAACAGAGCTGCCAGGCTTATTTATATTAATAATTATTCAAGTTTATAGATTTGTTAATCATTTGCTAGTGTCAATGTATCTTCAAAATCCTGTTTGACTGAAGAAATTTACCAAAATTTGGCATTTCAACACGGCAATCTGCCAGATAAATGGATTTTGGAGCTGGAATTAATTGAAAATTTATATTTATTTTCTTAGTGTGGTTAACAAAACAGAGCTGCCAGGCTTATTTATATTAATAATTATTCAAGTTTATTGATTTGTTAATCAATTGCTAGTGTCAATGTATCTTCAAAACCCTGTTTGACTGAAGAAATTTACCAAAATTTGGCATTTCAACACGGCAATCTGCCAGATAAATGGATTTTGGAGCTGGAAATATTCATAATTCTTAAGAATTAATTAAAAATCTATATTTATTTTCTTAGTGTGGTTAACAAAAGAGAGCTGCCAGGCATATTTCTATCAATAATTATTCAAGTTTATTGATTTGTTAATCAATTGCTAGTGTCAATGTTACTTCAAACCCTGTTTGACTGAAGAAATTTACCAAAATTTGGCATTTCAACACGGCAATCTTCCAGATAAATGGATTTTGGAGCTGGAATTAATTCAAAATTTATATTTATTTTCTTAGTGTGGTTAACAAAACAGAGCTGCCAGGCTTATTTATATTAATAATTATTCAAGTTTATTGATTTGTTAATCAATTGCTAGTGTCAATGTATCTTCAAAACCCTGTTTGACTGAAGAAATTTACCAAAATTTGGCATTTCAACACGGCAATCTTCCAGATAAATGTATTTTGGAGCTGGAATTTATTAAAAATCTATATTTATTTTCTTAGTGTGGTTAAGAAAACAGAGCTGCCAGGCATATTTCTATCAATGATTATTCAAGTTTATTGATTTGTTAATCAATTGCTAGTGTCAATGTATCTTCAAAACCCTGTTTGACTGAAGAAATTTACCAAAATTTGGCATTTCAACACGGCAATCTGCCAGATAAATGGATTTTGGAGCTGGAAATATTCATAATTCTTAAGAATTAATTAAAAATTTATATTTATTTTCTTAGTGTGGTTAACAAAACAGAGCTGCCAGGCTAATTTCTATCAATAATTATTCAAGTTTATTAATTTGTTAATCAATTGCTAGTGTCAATGTTTCTTCAAAACCCTGTTTGACTGAAGCAATTTACCAAAATTAGGCATTTCAACACGGCAATCTGCCAGATAAATGAATTTTGGAGCTGGAATTAATTAAAAATTTATATTTATTTTCTTAGTGTGGTTAACAAAACAGAGCTGCCAGGCTTATTTATATTAATAATTATTCAAGTTTATTGATTTGTTAATCAATTGCTAGTGTCAATGTATCTTCAAAACCCTGTTTAACTGAAGAAATTTACCAAAATTTGGCATTTCAACACGGCAATCTGCCAGATAAATGGATTTTGGAGCTGGAAATATTCATAATTCTTAAGAATTAATTAAAAATTTATATTTATTTTCTTAGTGTGGTTAACAAAACAGAGCTGCCAGGCTAATTTCTATCAATAATTATTCTAGTTTATTAATTTGTTAATCAATTGCTAGTGTCAATGTTTCTTCAAAACCCTGTTTGACTGAAGCAATTTACCAAAATTAGGCATTTCAACACGGCAATCTGCCAGATAAATGAATTTTGGAGCTGGAATTAATTAAAAATTTATATTTATTTTCTTAGTTTGGTTAAGAAAACAGAGCTGCCAGGCATATTTCTATCAATAATTATTCAAGTTTATTGATTTGTTAATCAATTGCTAGTGACAATGTATCTTCAAAACCCTGTTTGACTGAAGAAATTTACCAAAATTTGGCATTTCAACACGGCAATCTTCCAGATAAATGGATTTTGGAGCTGGAATTAATTCAAAATTTATATTTATTTTCTTAGTGTGGTTAACAAAACAGAGCTGCCAGGCTTATTTATATCAATGATTATTCAAGTTTATTGATTTGTTAATCAATTGCTAGTGTCAATGTATCTTCAAAACCCTGTTTAACTGAAGAAATTTACCAAAATTTGGCATTTCAACACGGCAATCTGCCAGATAAATGGATTTTGGAGCTGGAAATATTCATAATTCTTAAGAATTAATTAAAAATTTATATTTATTTTCTTAGTGTGGTTAACAAAACAGAGCTGCCAGGCTAATTTCTATCAATAATTATTCAAGTTTATTAATTTGTTAATCAATTGCTAGTGTCAATGTTTCTTCAAAACCCTGTTTGACTGAAGCAATTTACCAAAATTAGGCATTTCAACACGGCAATCTGCCAGATAAATGAATTTTGGAGCTGGAATTAATTAAAAATTTATATTTATTTTCTTAGTGTGGTTAACAAAACAGAGCTGCCAGGCTTATTTATATTAATAATTATTCAAGTTTATTGATTTGTTAATCAATTGCTAGTGTCAATGTATCTTCAAAACCCTGTTTGACTGAAGCAATTTACCAAAATTAGGCATTTCAACACGGCAATCTGCCAGATAAATGAATTTTGGAGCTGGAATTAATTCAAAATTTATATTTATTTTCTTAGTGTGGTTAACAAAACAGAGCTGCCAGGCTTATTTATATTAATAATTATGCAAGTTTATTGATTTGTTAATCAATTGCTAGTGTCAATGTATCTTCAAAACCCTGTTTGACTGAAGAAATTTACCAAAATTTGGCATTTCAACACGGCAATCTTCCAGATAAATGGATTTTGGAGCTGGAATTAATTCAAAATTTATATTTATTTTCTTAGTGTGGTTAACAAAACAGAGCTGACAGGCTTATTTATATTAATAATTATTCAAGTTTATTGATTTGTTAATCAATTGCTAGTGTCAATGTATCTTCAAAACCCTGTTTGACTGAAGAAATTTACCAAAATTTGGCATTTCAACACGGCAATCTGCCAGATAAATGAATTTTGGAGCTGGAATTCATTAAAAATTTATATTTATTTTCTTAGTGTGGTTAACAAAACAGAGCTGCCAGGCTTATTTATATTAATAATTATTCAAGTTTATTGATTTGTTAATCAATTGCTAGTGTCAATGTATCTTCAAAACCCTGTTTGACTGAAGAAATTTACCAAAATTTGGCATTTCAACACGGCAATCTTCCAGATAAATGGATTTTGGAGCTGGAATTAATTAAAAATCTATATTTATTTTCTTAGTGTGGTTAAGAAAACAGAGCTGCCAGGCATATTTCTATCAATAATTATTCAAGTTTATTGATTTGTTAATCAATTGCTAGTGTCAATGTATCTTCAAAACCCTGTTTGACTGAAGAAATTTACCAAAATTTGGCATTTCAACACGGCAATCTTCCAGATAAATGGATTTTGGAGCTGGAATTAATTCAAAATTTATATTTATTTTCTTAGTGTGGTTAACAAAACAGAGCTGCCAGGCTTATTTATATCAATGATTATTCAAGTTTATTGATTTGTTAATCAATTGCTAGTGTCAATGTATCTTCAAAACCCTGTTTAACTGAAGAAATTTACCAAAATTTGGCATTTCAACACGGCAATCTGCCAGATAAATGGATTTTGGAGCTGGAAATATTCATAATTCTTAAGAATTAATTAAAAATTTATATTTATTTTCTTAGTGTGGTTAACAAAACAGAGCTGCCAGGCTAATTTCTATCAATAATGATTCAAGTTTATTAATTTGTTAATCAATTGCTAGTGTCAATGTTTCTTCAAAACCCTGTTTGACTGAAGCAATTTACCAAAATTAGGCATTTCAACACGGCAATCTGCCAGATAAATGAATTTTGGAGCTGGAATTAATTAAAAATTTATATTTATTTTCTTAGTGTGGTTAACAAAACAGAGCTGCCAGGCTTATTTATATTAATAATTATTCAAGTTTATTGATTTGTTAATCAATTGCTAGTGTCAATGTATCTTCAAAACCCTGTTTGACTGAAGAAATTTACCAAAATTTGGCATTTCAACACGGCAATCTTCCAGATAAATGGATTTTGGAGCTGGAATTAATTAAAAATCTATATTTATTTTCTTAGTGTGGTTAAGAAAACAGAGCTGCCAGGCATATTTCTATCAATAATTATTCAAGTTTATTGATTTGTTAATCAATTGCTAGTGTCAATGTATCTTCAAAACCCTGTTTGACTGAAGAAATTTACCAAAATTTGCCATTTCAACACCAGATAAATGGATTTTGGAGCTGGAATTAATTCAAAATTTATATTTATTTTCTTAGTGTGGTTAACAAAACAGAGCTGCCAGGCTTATTTATATTAATAGTTATTCAAGTTTATTGATTTGTTAATCAATTGCTAGTGTCAATGTATCTTCAAAACCCTGTTTGACTGAAGAAATTTACCAAAATTTGGCATTTCAACACGGCAATCTTCCAGATAAATGGATTTTGGAGCTGGAATTAATTAAAAATCTATATTTATTTTCTTAGTGTGGTTAACAAAAGAGAGCTGCCAGGCATATTTCTATCAATAATTATTCAAGTTTATTGATTTGTTAATCAATTGCTAGTGTCAATGTTACTTCAAACCCTGTTTGACTGAAGAAATTTATCAAAATTTGGCATTTCAACACGGCAATCTTCCAGATAAATGGATTTTGGAGCTGGAATTAATTAAAAATCTATATTTATTTTCTTAGTGTGGTTAAGAAAACAGAGCTGCCAGGCATATTTCTATCAATAATTATTCAAGTTTATTGATTTGTTAATCAATTGCTAGTGTCAATGTATCTTCAAAATCCTGTTTGACTGAAGAAATTTACCAAAATTTGGCATTTCAACACGGCAATCTGCCAGATAAATGGATTTTGGAGCTGGAAATATTCATAATTCTTAAGAATTAATTAAAAATTTATATTTATTTTCTTAGTGTGGTTAACAAAACAGAGCTGCCAGGCTAATTTCTATCAATAATGATTCAAGTTTATTAATTTGTTAATCAATTGCTAGTGTCAATGTTTCTTCAAAACCCTGTTTGACTGAAGCAATTTACCAAAATTAGGCATTTCAACACGGCAATCTGCCAGATAAATGAATTTTGGAGCTGGAATTAATTAAAAATTTATATTTATTTTCTTAGTGTGGTTAACAAAACAGAGCTGCCAGGCTTATTTATATTAATAATTATTCAAGTTTATTGATTTGTTAATCAATTGCTAGTGTCAATGTATCTTCAAAACCCTGTTTGACTGAAGAAATTTACCAAAATTTGGCATTTCAACACGGCAATCTTCCAGATAAATGGATTTTGGAGCTGGAATTAATTAAAAATCTATATTTATTTTCTTAGTGTGGTTAAGAAAACAGAGCTGCCAGGCATATTTCTATCAATAATTATTCAAGTTTATTGATTTGTTAATCAATTGCTAGTGTCAATGTATCTTCAAAACCCTGTTTGACTGAAGAAATTTACCAAAATTTGGCATTTCAACACCAGATAAATGGATTTTGGAGCTGGAATTAATTCAAAATTTATATTTATTTTCTTAGTTTGGTTAACAAAACAGAGCTGCCAGGCTTATTTATATTAATAGTTATTCAAGTTTATTGATTTGTTAATCAATTGCTAGTGTCAATGTATCTTCAAAACCCTGTTTGACTGAAGAAATTTACCAAAATTTGGCATTTCAACACGGCAATCTGCCAGATAAATGGATTTTGGAGCTGGAATTAATTAAAAATTTATATTTATTTTCTTAGTGTGGTTAACAAAACAGAGCTGCCAGGCTTATTTCTATCAATAATTATTCAAGTTTATAGATTTGTTAATCAATTGCTAGTGTCAATGTATCTTCAAAATCCTGTTTGACTGAAGAAATTTACCAAAATTTGGCATTTCAACACGGCAATCTGCCAGATAAATGGATTTTGGAGCTGGAAATATTCATAATTCTTAAGAATTAATTAAAAATTTATATTTATTTTCTTAGTGTGGATAACAAAAGAGAGCTGCCAGGCATATTTATATCAATAATTATTCAAGTTTATTGATTTGTTAATCAATTGCTAGTGTCAATGTTACTTCAAACCCTGTTTGACTGAAGAAATTTACCAAAATTTGGCATTTCAACACGGCAATCTTCCAGATAAATGGATTTTGGAGCTGGAAATATTCATAATTCTTAAGAATTAATTAAAAATTTATATTTATTTTCTTAGTGTGGATAACAAAAGAGAGCTGCCAGGCATATTTCTATCAATAATTATTCAAGTTTATTGATTTGTTAATCAATTGCTAGTGTCAATGTATCTTCAAAACCCTGTTTGACTGAAGAAATTTACCAAAATTTGGCATTTCAACACGGCAATCTTCCAGATAAATGTATTTTGGAGCTGGAATTTATTAAAAATCTATATTTATTTTCTTAGTGTGGTTAAGAAAACAGAGCTGCCAGGCATATTTCTATCAATAATTATTCAAGTTTATTGATTTGTTAATCAATTGCTAGTGTCAATGTATCTTCAAAACCCTGTTTGACTGAAGAAATTTACCAAAATTTGGCATTTCAACACGGCAATCTGCCAGATAAATGGATTTTGGAGCTGGAAATATTCATAATTCTTAAGAATTAATTAAAAATTTATATTTATTTTCTTAGTGTGGTTAACAAAACAGAGCTGCCAGGCTAATTTCTATCAATAATTATTCAAGTTTATTAATTTGTTAATCAATTGCTAGTGTCAATGTTTCTTCAAAACCCTGTTTGACTGAAGCAATTTACCAAAATTAGGCATTTCAACACGGCAATCTGCCAGATAAATGAATTTTGGAGCTGGAATTAATTAAAAATTTATATTTATTTTCTTAGTGTGGTTAACAAAACAGAGCTGCCAGGCTTATTTATATTAATAATTATTCAAGTTTATTGATTTGTTAATCAATTGCTAGTGTCAATGTATCTTCAAAACCCTGTTTAACTGAAGAAATTTACCAAAATTTGGCATTTCAACACGGCAATCTGCCAGATAAATGGATTTTGGAGCTGGAAATATTCATAATTCTTAAGAATTAATTAAAAATTTATATTTATTTTCTTAGTGTGGTTAACAAAACAGAGCTGCCAGGCTAATTTCTATCAATAATTATTCAAGTTTATTAATTTGTTAATCAATTGCTAGTGTCAATGTTTCTTCAAAACCCTGTTTGACTGAAGCAATTTACCAAAATTAGGCATTTCAACACGGCAATCTGCCAGATAAATGAATTTTGGAGCTGGAATTAATTAAAAATTTATATTTATTTTCTTAGTTTGGTTAAGAAAACAGAGCTGCCAGGCATATTTCTATCAATAATTATTCAAGTTTATTGATTTGTTAATCAATTGCTAGTGTCAATGTATCTTCAAAACCCTGTTTGACTGAAGAAATTTACCAAAATTTGGCATTTCAACACGGCAATCTTCCAGATAAATGGATTTTGGAGCTGGAATTAATTCAAAATTTATATTTATTTTCTTAGTGTGGTTAACAAAACAGAGCTGCCAGGCTTATTTATATCAATGATTATTCAAGTTTATTGATTTGTTAATCAATTGCTAGTGTCAATGTATCTTCAAAACCCTGTTTAACTAAAGAAATTTACCAAAATTTGGCATTTCAACACGGCAATCTGCCAGATAAATGGATTTTGGAGCTGGAAATATTCATAATTCTTAAGAATTAATTAAAAATTTATATTTATTTTCTTAGTGTGGTTAACAAAACAGAGCTGCCAGGCTAATTTCTATCAATAATTATTCAAGTTTATTAATTTGTTAATCAATTGCTAGTGTCAATGTTTCTTCAAAACCCTGTTTGACTGAAGCAATTTACCAAAATTAGGCATTTCAACACGGCAATCTGCCAGATAAATGAATTTTGGAGCTGGAATTAATTAAAAATTTATATTTATTTTCTTAGTGTGGTTAACAAAACAGAGCTGCCAGGCTTATTTATATTAATAATTATTCAAGTTTATTGATTTGTTAATCAATTGCTAGTGTCAATGTATCTTCAAAACCCTGTTTGACTGAAGCAATTTACCAAAATTAGGCATTTCAACACGGCAATCTGCCAGATAAATGAATTTTGGAGCTGGAATTAATTCAAAATTTATATTTATTTTCTTAGTGTGGTTAACAAAACAGAGCTGCCAGGCTTATTTATATTAATAATTATGCAAGTTTATTGATTTGTTAATCAATTGCTAGTGTCAATGTATCTTCAAAACCCTGTTTGACTGAAGAAATTTACCAAAATTTGGCATTTCAACACGGCAATCTTCCAGATAAATGGATTTTGGAGCTGGAATTAATTCAAAATTTATATTTATTTTCTTAGTGTGGTTAACAAAACAGAGCTGACAGGCTTATTTATATTAATAATTATTCAAGTTTATTGATTTGTTAATCAATTGCTAGTGTCAATGTATCTTCAAAACCCTGTTTGACTGAAGAAATTTACCAAAATTTGGCATTTCAACACGGCAATCTGCCAGATAAATGAATTTTGGAGCTGGAATTCATTAAAAATTTATATTTATTTTCTTAGTGTGGTTAACAAAACAGAGCTGCCAGGCTTATTTATATTAATAATTATTCAAGTTTATTGATTTGTTAATCAATTGCTAGTGTCAATGTATCTTCAAAACCCTGTTTGACTGAAGAAATTTACCAAAATTTGGCATTTCAACACGGCAATCTTCCAGATAAATGGATTTTGGAGCTGGAATTAATTAAAAATCTATATTTATTTTCTTAGTGTGGTTAAGAAAACAGAGCTGCCAGGCATATTTCTATCAATAATTATTCAAGTTTATTGATTTGTTAATCAATTGCTAGTGTCAATGTATCTTCAAAACCCTGTTTGACTGAAGAAATTTACCAAAATTTGGCATTTCAACACGGCAATCTGCCAGATAAATGGATTTTGGAGCTGGAAATATTCATAATTCTTAAGAATTAATTAAAAATTTATATTTATTTTCTTAGTGTGGATAACAAAAGAGAGCTGCCAGGCATATTTCTATCAATAATTATTCAAGTTTATTGATTTGTTAATCAATTGCTAGTGTCAATGTTACTTCAAACCCTGTTTGACTGAAGAAATTTACCAAAATTTGGCATTTCAACACGGCAATCTTCCAGATAAATGGATTTTGGAGCTGGAATTAATTCAAAATTTATATTTATTTTCTTAATGTGGTTAACAAAACAGAGCTGCCAGGCTTATTTATATCAATGATTATTCAAGTTTATTGATTTGTTAATCAATTGCTAGTGTCAATGTATCTTCAAAACCCTGTTTAACTGAAGAAATTTACCAAAATTTGGCATTTCAACACGGCAATCTGCCAGATAAATGGATTTTGGAGCTGGAAATATTCATAATTCTTAAGAATTAATTAAAAATTTATATTTATTTTCTTAGTGTGGTTAACAAAACAGAGCTGCCAGGCTAATTTCTATCAATAATTATTCAAGTTTATTAATTTGTTAATCAATTGCTAGTGTCAATGTTTCTTCAAAACCCTGTTTGACTGAAGCAATTTACCAAAATTAGGCATTTCAACACGGCAATCTTCCAGATAAATGGATTTTGGAGCTGGAATTAATTAAAAATCTATATTTATTTTCTTAGTGTGGTTAACAAAAGAGAGCTGCCAGGCATATTTCTATCAATAATTATTCAAGTTTATTGATTTGTTAATCAATTGCTAGTGTCAATGTTACTTCAAACCCTGTTTGACTGAAGAAATTTACCAAAATTTGGCATTTCAACACGTCAATCTTCCAGATAAATGGATTTTGGAGCTGGAAATATTCATAATTCTTAAGAATTAATTAAAAATTTATATTTATTTTCTTAGTGTGGTTAAGAAAACAGAGCTGCCAGGCATATTTCTATCAATAATTATTCAAGTTTATTGATTTGTTAATCAATTGCTAGTGTCAATGTATCTTCAAAACCCTGTTTGACTGAAGAAATTTACCAAAATTTGGCATTTCAACACGGCAATCTGCCAGATAAATGGATTTTGGAGCTGGAATTAATTAAAAATTTATATTTATTTTCTTAGTGTGGTTAACAAAACAGAGCTGCCAGGCTTATTTCTATCAATAATTATTCAAGTTTATTGATTTGTTAACCAATTGCTAGTGTCAATGTATCTTCAAAACCCTGTTTGACGGAAGAAATTTACCAAAATTTGGCATTTCAACACGGCAATCTTCCAGATAAATGGATTTTGGAGCTGGAATTGATTAAAAATCTATATTTATTTTCTTAGTGTGGTTAAGAAAACAGAGCTGCCAGGCATATTTCTATCAATAATTATTAAAGTTTATTGATTTGTTAATCAATTGCTAGTGTCAATGTATCTTCAAAACCCTGTTTGACTGAAGAAATTTACCAAAATTTGGCATTTCAACACGGCAATCTTCCAGATAAATGGATTTTGGAGCTGGAATTAATTCAAAATTTATATTTATTTTCTTAATGTGGTTAACAAAACAGAGCTGCCAGGCTAATTTCTATCAATAATTATTCAAGTTTATTAATTTGTTAATCAATTGCTAGTGTCAATGTTTCTTCAAAACCCTGTTTGACTGAAGCAATTTACCAAAATTAGGCATTTCAACACGGCAATCTGCCAGATAAATGAATTTTGGAGCTGGAATTAATTAAAAATCTATATTTATTTTCTTAGTGTGGTTAACAAAAGAGAGCTGCCAGGCATATTTCTATCAATAATTATTCAAGTTTATTGATTTGTTAATCAATTGCTAGTGTCAATGTTACTTCAAACCCTGTTTGACTGAAGAAATTTACCAAAATTTGGCATTTCAACACGGCAATCTTCCAGATAAATGGATTTTGGAGCTGGTATTAATTAAAAATCTATATTTATTTTCTTAGTGTGGTTAAGAAAACAGAGCTGCCAGGCATATTTCTATCAATAATTATTCAAGTTTATTGATTTGTTAATCAATTGCTAGTGTCAATGTATCTTCAAAACCCTGTTTGACTGAAGAAATTTACCAAAATTTGGCATTTCAACACGGCAATCTTCCAGATAAATGGATTTTGGAGCTGGAATTAATTCAAAATTTATATTTATTTTCTTAATGTGGTTACAAAACAGAGCTGCCAGGCTTATTTATATCAATGATTATTCAAGTTTATTGATTTGTTAATCAATTGCAAGTGTCAATGTTACTTCAAAACCCTGTTTGACTAAAGAAATTTACCAAAATTAGGCATTTCAACACGGCAATCTGCCAGATAAATGGATTTTGGAGCTGGAATTAATTAAAAATTTATATTTATTTTCTTAGTGTGGTTAACAAAACAGAGCTGCCAGGCTTATTTCTATCAATAATTATTCAAGTTTATAGATTTGTTAATCAATTGCTAGTGTCAATGTATCTTCAAAATCCTGTTTGACTGAAGAAATTTACCAAAATTTGGCATTTCAACACGGCAATCTGCCAGATAAATGGATTTTGGAGCTGGAATTAATTCAAAATTTATATTTATTTTCTTAGTGTGGTTAACAAAACAGAGCTGCCAGGCTTATTTATCGTAATAATTATTCAAGTTTATTGATTTGTTAATCAATTGCTAGTGTCAATGTATCTTCAAAACCCTGTTTGACTGAAGAAATTTACCAAAATTTGGCATTTCAACACGGCAATCTGCCAGATAAATGGATTTTGGAGCTGGAATTAATTAAAAATTTATATTTATTTTCTTAGTGTGGTTAACAAAACAGAGCTGCCAGGCTTATTTCTATCAATAATTATTCAAGTTTATTGATTTGTTAACCAATTGCTAGTGTCAATGTATCTTCAAAACCCTGTTTGACGGAAGAAATTTACCAAAATTTGGCATTTCAACACGGCAATCTTCCAGATAAATGAATTTTGGAGCTGGAATTGATTAAAAATCTATATTTATTTTCTTAGTGTGGTTAAGAAAACAGAGCTGCCAGGCATATTTCTATCAATAATTATTAAAGTTTATTGATTTGTTAATCAATTGCTAGTGTCAATGTATCTTCAAAACCCTGTTTGACTGAAGAAATTTACCAAAATTTGGCATTTCAACACGGCAATCTTCCAGATAAATGGATTTTGGAGCTGGAATTAATTCAAAATTTATATTTATTTTCTTAATGTGGTTAACAAAACAGAGCTGCCAGGCTAATTTCTATCAATAATTATTCAAGTTTATTAATTTGTTAATCAATTGCTAGTGTCAATGTTTCTTCAAAACCCTGTTTGACTGAAGCAATTTACCAAAATTAGGCATTTCAACACGGCAATCTGCCAGATAAATGAATTTTGGAGCTGGAATTAATTAAAAATCTATATTTATTTTCTTAGTGTGGTTAACAAAAGAGAGCTGCCAGGCATATTTCTATCAATAATTATTCAAGTTTATTGATTTGTTAATCAATTGCTAGTGTCAATGTTACTTCAAACCCTGTTTGACTGAAGAAATTTACCAAAATTTGGCATTTCAACACGGCAATCTTCCAGATAAATGGATTTTGGAGCTGGTATTAATTAAAAATCTATATTTATTTTCTTAGTGTGGTTAAGAAAACAGAGCTGCCAGGCATATTTCTATCAATAATTATTCAAGTTTATTGATTTGTTAATCAATTGCTAGTGTCAATGTATCTTCAAAACCCTGTTTGACTGAAGAAATTTACCAAAATTTGGCATTTCAACACGGCAATCTTCCAGATAAATGGATTTTGGAGCTGGAATTAATTCAAAATTTATATTTATTTTCTTAATGTGGTTACAAAACAGAGCTGCCAGGCTTATTTATATCAATGATTATTCAAGTTTATTGATTTGTTAATCAATTGCAAGTGTCAATGTTACTTCAAAACCCTGTTTGACTAAAGAAATTTACCAAAATTAGGCATTTCAACACGGCAATCTGCCAGATAAATGGATTTTGGAGCTGGAATTAATTAAAAATTTATATTTATTTTCTTAGTGTGGTTAACAAAACAGAGCTGCCAGGCTTATTTCTATCAATAATTATTCAAGTTTATAGATTTGTTAATCAATTGCTAGTGTCAATGTATCTTCAAAATCCTGTTTGACTGAAGAAATTTACCAAAATTTGGCATTTCAACACGGCAATCTGCCAGATAAATGGATTTTGGAGCTGGAATTAATTCAAAATTTATATTTATTTTCTTAGTGTGGTTAACAAAAGAGAGCTGCCAGGCATATTTCTATCAATAATTATTCAAGTTTATTGATTTGTTAATCAATTGCTAGTGTCAATGTTACTTCAAACCCTGTTTGACTGAAGAAATTTATCAAAATTTGGCATTTCAACACGGCAATCTTCCAGATAAATGGATTTTGGAGCTGGAATTAATTAAAAATCTATATTTATTTTCTTAGTGTGGTTAAGAAAACAGAGCTGCCAGGCATATTTCTATCAATAATTATTCAAGTTTATTGATTTGTTAATCAATTGCTAGTGTCAATGTATCTTCAAAACCCTGTTTGACTGAAGAAATTTACCAAAATTTGGCATTTCAACACGGCAATCTGCCAGATAAATGGATTTTGGAGCTGGAATTAATTAAAAATTTATATTTATTTTCTTAGTGTGGTTAACAAAACAGAGCTGCCAGGCTTATTTCTATCAATAATTATTCAAGTTTATAGATTTGTTAATCAATTGCTAGTGTCAATGTATCTTCAAAATCCTGTTTGACTGAAGAAATTTACCAAAATTTGGCATTTCAACACGGCAATCTGCCAGATAAATGGATTTTGGAGCTGGAAATATTCATAATTCTTAAGAATTAATTAAAAATTTATATTTATTTTCTTAGTGTGGATAACAAAAGAGAGCTGCCAGGCATATTTCTATCAATAATTATTCAAGTTTATTGATTTGTTAATCAATTGCTAGTGTCAATGTTACTTCAAACCCTGTTTGACTGAAGAAATTTACCAAAATTTGGCATTTCAACACGGCAATCTTCCAGATAAATGGATTTTGGAGCTGGAAATATTCATAATTCTTAAGAATTAATTAAAAATTTATATTTATTTTCTTAGTGTGGATAACAAAAGAGAGCTGCCAGGCATATTTCTATCAATAATTATTCAAGTTTATTGATTTGTTAATCAATTGCTAGTGTCAATGTATCTTCAAAACCCTGTTTGACTGAAGAAATTTACCAAAATTTGGCATTTCAACACGGCAATCTTCCAGATAAATGTATTTTGGAGCTGGAATTTATTAAAAATCTATATTTATTTTCTTAGTGTGGTTAAGAAAACAGAGCTGCCAGGCATATTTCTATCAATAATTATTCAAGTTTATTGATTTGTTAATCAATTGCTAGTGTCAATGTATCTTCAAAACCCTGTTTGACTGAAGAAATTTACCAAAATTTGGCATTTCAACACGGCAATCTGCCAGATAAATGGATTTTGGAGCTGGAAATATTCATAATTCTTAAGAATTAATTAAAAATTTATATTTATTTTCTTAGTGTGGTTAACAAAACAGAGCTGCCAGGCTAATTTCTATCAATAATTATTCAAGTTTATTAATTTGTTAATCAATTGCTAGTGTCAATGTTTCTTCAAAACCCTGTTTGACTGAAGCAATTTACCAAAATTAGGCATTTCAACACGGCAATCTGCCAGATAAATGAATTTTGGAGCTGGAATTAATTAAAAATTTATATTTATTTTCTTAGTGTGGTTAACAAAACAGAGCTGCCAGGCTTATTTATATTAATAATTATTCAAGTTTATTGATTTCTTAATCAATTGCTAGTGTCAATGTATCTTCAAAACCCTGTTTAACTGAAGAAATTTACCAAAATTTGGCATTTCAACACGGCAATCTGCCAGATAAATGGATTTTGGAGCTGGAAATATTCATAATTCTTAAGAATTAATTAAAAATTTATATTTATTTTCTTAGTGTGGTTAACAAAACAGAGCTGCCAGGCTAATTTCTATCAATAATTATTCAAGTTTATTAATTTGTTAATCAATTGCTAGTGTCAATGTTTCTTCAAAACCCTGTTTGACTGAAGCAATTTACCAAAATTAGGCATTTCAACACGGCAATCTGCCAGATAAATGAATTTTGGAGCTGGAATTAATTAAAAATTTATATTTATTTTCTTAGTGTGGTTAACAAAACAGAGCTGCCAGGCTTATTTATATTAATAATTATTCAAGTTTATTGATTTGTTAATCAATTGCTAGTGTCAATGTATCTTCAAAACCCTGTTTGACTGAAGAAATTTACCAAAATTTGGCATTTCAACACCAGATAAATGGATTTTGGAGCTGGAATTAATTCAAAATTTATATTTATTTTCTTAGTTTGGTTAACAAAACAGAGCTGCCAGGCTTATTTATATTAATAGTTATTCAAGTTTATTGATTTGTTAATCAATTGCTAGTGTCAATGTTTCTTCAAACCCTGTTTGACTGAAGAAATTTACCAAAATTTGGCATTTCAACACGGCAATCTTCCAGATAAATGGATTTTGGAGCTGGAATTAATTCAAAATTTATATTTATTTTCTTAATGTGGTTAACAAAACAGAGCTGCCAGGCTTATTTATATCAATGATTATTCAAGTTTATTGATTTGTTAATCAATTGCTAGTGTCAATGTATCTTCAAAACCCTGTTTAACTGAAGAAATTTACCAAAATTTGGCATTTCAACACGGCAATCTGCCAGATAAATGGATTTTGGAGCTGGAAATATTCATAATTCTTAAGAATTAATTAAAAATTTATATTTATTTTCTTAGTGTGGTTAACAAAACAGAGCTGCCAGGCTAATTTCTATCAATAATTATTCAAGTTTATTAATTTGTTAATCATTTGCTAGTGTCAATGTTTCTTCAAAACCCTGTTTGACTGAAGCAATTTACCAAAATTAGGCATTTCAACACGGCAATCTTCCAGATAAATGGATTTTGGAGCTGGAATTAATTAAAAATCTATATTTATTTTCTTAGTGTGGTTAACAAAAGAGAGCTGCCAGGCATATTTCTATCAATAATTATTCAAGTTTATTGATTTGTTAATCAATTGCTAGTGTCAATGTATCTTCAAAACCCTGTTTGACTGAAGCAATTTACCAAAATTAGGCATTTCAACACGGCAATCTGCCAGATAAATGAATTTTGGAGCTGGAATTAATTCAAAATTTATATTTATTTTCTTAGTGTGGTTAACAAAACAGAGCTGCCAGGCTTATTTATATTAATAATTATGCAAGTTTATTGATTTGTTAATCAATTGCTAGTGTCAATGTATCTTCAAAACCCTGTTTGACTGAAGAAATTTACCAAAATTTGGCATTTCAACACCAGATAAATGGATTTTGGAGCTGGAATTAATTCAAAATTTATATTTATTTTCTTAGTGTGGTTAACAAAACAGAGCTGCCAGGCTAATTTCTATCAATAATTATTCAAGTTTATTAATTTGTTAATCAATTGCTAGTGTCAATGTTTCTTCAAAACCCTGTTTGACTGAAGCAATTTACCAAAATTAGGCATTTCAACACGGCAATCTTCCAGATAAATGGATTTTGGAGCTGGAATTAATTAAAAATCTATATTTATTTTCTTAGTGTGGTTAACAAAAGAGAGCTGCCAGGCATATTTCTATCAATAATTATTCAAGTTTATTGATTTGTTAATCAATTGCTAATGTCAATGTTACTTCAAACCCTGTTTGACTGAAGAAATTTACCAAAATTTGGCATTTCAACACGGCAATCTTCCAGATAAATGGATTTTGGAGCTGGAAATATTCATAATTCTTAAGAATTAATTAAAAATTTATATTTATTTTCTTAGTGTGGTTAAGAAAACAGAGCTGCCAGGCATATTTCTATCAATAATTATTCAAGTTTATTGATTTGTTAATCAATTGCTAGTGTCAATGTATCTTCAAAACCCTGTTTGACTGAAGAAATTTACCAAAATTTGGCATTTCAACACGGCAATCTGACAGATAAATGGATTTTGGAGCTGGAATTAATTAAAAATTTATATTTATTTTCTTAGTGTGGTTAACAAAACAGAGCTGCCAGGCTTATTTCTATCAATAATTATTCAAGTTTATTGATTTGTTAACCAATTGCTAGTGTCAATGTATCTTCAAAACCCTGTTTGACGGAAGAAATTTACCAAAATTTGGCATTTCAACACGGCAATCTTCCAGATAAATGGATTTTGGAGCTGGAATTGATTAAAAATCTATATTTATTTTCTTAGTGTGGTTAAGAAAACAGAGCTGCCAGGCATATTTCTATCAATAATTATTAAAGTTTATTGATTTGTTAATCAATTGCTAGTGTCAATGTATCTTCAAAACCCTGTTTGACTGAAGAAATTTACCAAAATTTGGCATTTCAACACGGCAATCTTCCAGATAAATGGATTTTGGAGCTGGAATTAATTCAAAATTTATATTTATTTTCTTAATGTGGTTAACAAAACAGAGCTGCCAGGCTAATTTCTATCAATAATTATTCAAGTTTATTAATTTGTTAATCAATTGCTAGTGTCAATGTTTCTTCAAAACCCTGTTTGACTGAAGCAATTTACCAAAATTAGGCATTTCAACACGGCAATCTGCCAGATAAATGAATTTTGGAGCTGGAATTAATTAAAAATCTATATTTATTTTCTTAGTGTGGTTAACAAAAGAGAGCTGCCAGGCATATTTCTATCAATAATTATTCAAGTTTATTGATTTGTTAATCAATTGCTAGTGTCAATGTTACTTCAAACCCTGTTTGACTGAAGAAATTTACCAAAATTTGGCATTTCAACACGGCAATCTTCCAGATAAATGGATTTTGGAGCTGGTATTAATTAAAAATCTATATTTATTTTCTTAGTGTGGTTAAGAAAACAGAGCTGCCAGGCATATTTCTATCTATAATTATTCAAGTTTATTGATTTGTTAATCAATTGCTAGTGTCAATGTATCTTCAAAACCCTGTTTGACTGAAGAAATTTACCAAAATTTGGCATTTCAACACGGCAATCTTCCAGATAAATGGATTTTGGAGCTGGTATTAATTAAAAATCTATATTTATTTTCTTAGTGTGGTTAAGAAAACAGAGCTGCCAGGCATATTTCTATCTATAATTATTCAAGTTTATTGATTTGTTAATCAATTGCTAGTGTCAATGTATCTTCAAAACCCTGTTTGACTGAAGAAATTTACCAAAATTTGGCATTTCAACACGGCAATCTTCCAGATAAATGGATTTTGGAGCTGGAATTAATTCAAAATCTATATTTATTTTCTTAGTGTGGTTAACAAAAGAGAGCTGCCAGGCATATTTCTATCAATAATTATTCAAGTTTATTGATTTGTTAATCAATTGCTAGTGTCAATGTTACTTCAAAACCCTGTTTGACTAAAGAAATTTACCAAAATTTGGCATTTCAACACGGCAATCTTCCAGATAAATGGATTTTGGAGCTGGAATTAATTAAAAATCTATATTTATTTTCTTAGTGTGGTTAACAAAAGAGAGCTGCCAGGCATATTTCTATCAATAATTATTCAAGTTTATTGATTTGTTAATCAATTGCTAGTGTCAATGTTACTTCAAACCCTGTTTGACTGAAGAAATTTATCAAAATTTGTCATTTCAACACGGCAATCTTCCAGATAAATGGATTTTGGAGCTGGAATTAATTAAAAATCTATATTTATTTTCTTAGTGTGGTTAAGAAAACAGAGCTGCCAGGCATATTTCTATCAATAATTATTCAAGTTTATTGATTTGTTAATCAATTGCTAGTGTCAATGTATCTTCAAAACCCTGTTTGACTGAAGAAATTTACCAAAATTTGGCATTTCAACACGGCAATCTGCCAGATAAATGGATTTTGGAGCTGGAATTAATTAAAAATTTATATTTATTTTCTTAGTGTGGTTAACAAAACAGAGCTGCCAGGCTTATTTCTATCAATAATTATTCAAGTTTATAGATTTGTTAATCAATTGCTAGTGTCAATGTAAATTCAAAATCCTGTTTGACTGAAGAAATTTACCAAAATTTGGCATTTCAACACGGCAATCTGCCAGATAAATGAATTTTGGAGCTGGAATTAATTAAAAATCTATATTTATTTTCTTAGTGTGGTTAACAAAACAGAGCTGCCAGGCATATTTCTATCAATAATTATTCAAGTTTATTGATTTGTTAATCAATTGCTAGTGTCAATGTATCTTCAAAACCCTGTTTGACTGAAGAAATTTACCAAAATTTGGCATTTCAACACGGCAATCTGCCAGATAAATGGATTTTGGAGCTGGAATTAATTAAAAATTTATATTTATTTTCTTAGTGTGGTTAACAAAACAGAGCTGCCAGGCTTATTTCTATCAATAATTATTCAAGTTTATAGATTTGTTAATCAATTGCTAGTGTCAATGTAAATTCAAAATCCTGTTTGACTGAAGAAATTTACCAAAATTTGGCATTTCAACACGGCAATCTTCCAGATAAATGGATTTTGGAGCTGGTATTAATTAAAAATCTATATTTATTTTCTTAGTGTGGTTAAGAAAACAGAGCTGCCAGGCATATTTCTATCTATAATTATTCAAGTTTATTGATTTGTTAATCAATTGCTAGTGTCAATGTATCTTCAAAACCCTGTTTGACTGAAGAAATTTACCAAAATTTGGCATTTCAACACGGCAATCTTCCAGATAAATGGATTTTGGAGCTGGAATTAATTCAAAATCTATATTTATTTTCTTAGTGTGGTTAACAAAAGAGAGCTGCCAGGCATATTTCTATCAATAATTATTCAAGTTTATTGATTTGTTAATCAATTGCTAGTGTCAATGTTACTTCAAAACCCTGTTTGACTAAAGAAATTTACCAAAATTAGGCATTTCAACACGGCAATCTGCCAGATAAATGGATTTTGGAGCTGGAATTAATTAAAAATCTATATTTATTTTCTTAGTGTGGTTAAGAAAACAGAGCTGCCAGGCATATTTCTATCAATAATTATTCAAGTTTATTGATTTGTTAATCAATTGCTAGTGTCAATGTATCTTCAAAACCCTGTTTGACTGAAGAAATTTACCAAAATTTGGCATTTCAACACGGCAATCTGCCAGATAAATGGATTTTGGAGCTGGAAATATTCATAATTCTTAAGAATTAATTAAAAATTTATATTTATTTTCTTAGTGTGGTTAACAAAACAGAGCTGCCAGGCTAATTTCTATCAATAATTATTCAAGTTTATTAATTTGTTAATCAATTGCTAGTGTCAATGTTTCTTCAAAACCCTGTTTGACTGAAGCAATTTACCAAAATTAGGCATTTCAACACGGCAATCTGCCAGATAAATGAATTTTGGAGCTGGAATTAATTAAAAATTTATATTTATTTTCTTAGTGTGGTTAACAAAACAGAGCTGCCAGGCTTATTTATATTAATAATTATTCAAGTTTATTGATTTGTTAATCAATTGCTAGTGTCAATGTATCTTCAAAACCCTGTTTAACTGAAGAAATTTACCAAAATTTGGCATTTCAACACGGCAATCTGCCAGATAAATGGATTTTGGAGCTGGAAATATTCATAATTCTTAAGAATTAATTAAAAATTTATATTTATTTTCTTAGTGTGGTTAACAAAACAGAGCTGCCAGGCTAATTTCTATCAATAATTATTCAAGTTTATTAATTTGTTAATCAATTGCTAGTGTCAATGTTTCTTCAAAACCCTGTTTGACTGAAGCAATTTACCAAAATTAGGCATTTCAACACGGCAATCTGCCAGATAAATGAATTTTGGAGCTGGAATTAATTAAAAATTTATATTTATTTTCTTAGTTTGGTTAAGAAAACAGAGCTGCCAGGCATATTTCTATCAATAATTATTCAAGTTTATTGATTTGTTAATCAATTGCTAGTGTCAATGTATCTTCAAAACCCTGTTTGACTGAAGAAATTTACCAAAATTTGGCATTTCAACACGGCAATCTTCCAGATAAATGGATTTTGGAGCTGGAATTAATTCAAAATTTATATTTATTTTCTTAGTGTGGTTAACAAAACAGAGCTGCCAGGCTTATTTATATCAATGATTATTCAAGTTTATTGATTTGTTAATCAATTGCTAGTGTCAATGTATCTTCAAAACCCTGTTTAACTAAAGAAATTTACCAAAATTTGGCATTTCAACACGGCAATCTGCCAGATAAATGGATTTTGGAGCTGGAAATATTCATAATTCTTAAGAATTAATTAAAAATTTATATTTATTTTCTTAGTGTGGTTAACAAAACAGAGCTGCCAGGCTAATTTCTATCAATAATTATTCAAGTTTATTAATTTGTTAATCAATTGCTAGTGTCAATGTTTCTTCAAAACCCTGTTTGACTGAAGCAATTTACCAAAATTAGACATTTCAACACGGCAATCTGCCAGATAAATGAATTTTGGAGCTGGAATTAATTAAAAATTTATATTTATTTTCTTAGTGTGGTTAACAAAACAGAGCTGCCAGGCTTATTTATATTAATAATTATTCAAGTTTATTGATTTGTTAATCAATTGCTAGTGTCAATGTATCTTCAAAACCCTGTTTGACTGAAGCAATTTACCAAAATTAGGCATTTCAACACGGCAATCTGCCAGATAAATGAATTTTGGAGCTGGAATTAATTCAAAATTTATATTTATTTTCTTAGTGTGGTTAACAAAACAGAGCTGCCAGGCTTATTTATATTAATAATTATGCAAGTTTATTGATTTGTTAATCAATTGCTAGTGTCAATGTATCTTCAAAACCCTGTTTGACTGAAGAAATTTACCAAAATTTGGCATTTCAACACGGCAATCTTCCAGATAAATGGATTTTGGAGCTGGAATTAATTCAAAATTTATATTTATTTTCTTAGTGTGGTTAACAAAACAGAGCTGACAGGCTTATTTATATTAATAATTATTCAAGTTTATTGATTTGTTAATCAATTGCTAGTGTCAATGTATCTTCAAAACCCTGTTTGACTGAAGAAATTTACCAAAATTTGGCATTTCAACACGGCAATCTGCCAGATAAATGAATTTTGGAGCTGGAATTCATTAAAAATTTATATTTATTTTCTTAGTGTGGTTAACAAAACAGAGCTGCCAGGCTTATTTATATTAATAATTATTCAAGTTTATTGATTTGTTAATCAATTGCTAGTGTCAATGTATCTTCAAAACCCTGTTTGACTGAAGAAATTTACCAAAATTTGGCATTTCAACACGGCAATCTTCCAGATAAATGGATTTTGGAGCTGGAATTAATTAAAAATCTATATTTATTTTCTTAGTGTGGTTAACAAAACAGAGCTGCCAGGCTTATTTATATTAATAATTATTCAAGTTTATTGATTTGTTAATCAATTGCTAGTGTCAATGTATCTTGAAAACCCTGTTTGACTGAAGAAATTTACCAAAATTTGGCATTTCAACACGGCAATCTTCCAGATAAATGGATTTTGGAGCTGGAATTAATTAAAAATCTATATTTATTTTCTTAGTGTGGTTAAGAAAACAGAGCTGCCAGGCATATTTCTATCAATAATTATTCAAGTTTATTGATTTGTTAATCAATTGCTAGTGTCAATGTATCTTCAAAACCCTGTTTGACTGAAGAAATTTACCAAAATTTGGCATTTCAACACCAGATAAATGGATTTTGGAGCTGGAATTAATTCAAAATTTATATTTATTTTCTTAGTTTGGTTAACAAAACAGAGCTGCCAGGCTTATTTATATTAATAGTTATTCAAGTTTATTGATTTGTTAATCAATTGCTAGTGTCAATGTATCTTCAAAAACCTGTTTGACTGAAGAAATTTACCAAAATTTGGCATTTCAACACGGCAATCTTCCAGATAAATGGATTTTGGAGCTGGAATTAATTAAAAATCTATATTTATTTTCTTAGTGTGGTTAACAAAAGAGAGCTGCCAGGCATATTTCTATCAATAATTATTCAAGTTTATTGATTTGTTAATCAATTGCTAGTGTCAATGTTACTTCAAACCCTGTTTGACTGAAGAAATTTATCAAAATTTGGCATTTCAACACGGCAATCTTCCAGATAAATGGATTTTGGAGCTGGAATTAATTAAAAATCTATATTTATTTTCTTAGTGTGGTTAAGAAAACAGAGCTGCCAGGCATATTTCTATCAATAATTATTCAAGTTTATTGATTTGTTAATCAATTGCTAGTGTCAATGTATCTTCAAAACCCTGTTTGACTGAAGAAATTTACCAAAATTTGGCATTTCAACACGGCAATCTGCCAGATAAATGGATTTTGGAGCTGGAATTAATTAAAAATTTATATTTATTTTCTTAGTGTGGTTAACAAAACAGAGCTGCCAGGCTTATTTCTATCAATAATTATTCAAGTTTATAGATTTGTTAATCAATTGCTAGTGTCAATGTATCTTCAAAATCCTGTTTGACTGAAGAAATTTACCAAAATTTGGCATTTCAACACGGCAATCTGCCAGATAAATGGATTTTGGAGCTGGAAATATTCATAATTCTTAAGAATTAATTAAAAATTTATATTTATTTTCTTAGTGTGGATAACAAAAGAGAGCTGCCAGGCATATTTCTATCAATAATTATTCAAGTTTATTGATTTGTTAATCAATTGCTAGTGTCAATGTTACTTCAAACCCTGTTTGACTGAAGAAATTTACCAAAATTTGGCATTTCAACACGGCAATCTTCCAGATAAATGGATTTTGGAGCTGGAATTAATTCAAAATTTATATTTATTTTCTTAATGTGGTTAACAAAACAGAGCTGCCAGGCTTATTTATATCAATGATTATTCAAGTTTATTGATTTGTTAATCAATTGCTAGTGTCAATGTATCTTCAAAACCCTGTTTAACTGAAGAAATTTACCAAAATTTGGCATTTCAACACGGCAATCTGCCAGATAAATGGATTTTGGAGCTGGAAATATTCATAATTCTTAAGAATTAATTAAAAATTTATATTTATTTTCTTAGTGTGGTTAACAAAACAGAGCTGCCAGGCTAATTTCTATCAATAATTATTCAAGTTTATTAATTTGTTAATCAATTGCTAGTGTCAATGTTTCTTCAAAACCCTGTTTGACTGAAGCAATTTACCAAAATTAGGCATTTCAACACGGCAATCTTCCAGATAAATGGATTTTGGAGCTGGAATTAATTAAAAATCTATATTTATTTTCTTAGTGTGGTTAACAAAAGAGAGCTGCCAGGCATATTTCTATCAATAATTATTCAAGTTTATTGATTTGTTAATCAATTGCTAGTGTCAATGTTACTTCAAACCCTGTTTGACTGAAGAAATTTACCAAAATTTGGCATTTCAACACGGCAATCTTCCAGATAAATGGATTTTGGAGCTGGAAATATTCATAATTCTTAAGAATTAATTAAAAATTTATATTTATTTTCTTAGTGTGGTTAAGAAAACAGAGCTGCCAGGCATATTTCTATCAATAATTATTCAAGTTTATTGATTTGTTAATCAATTGCTAGTGTCAATGTATCTTCAAAACCCTGTTTGACTGAAGAAATTTACCAAAATTTGGCATTTCAACACGGCAATCTGCCAGATAAATGGATTTTGGAGCTGGAATTAATTAAAAATTTATATTTATTTTCTTAGTGTGGTTAACAAAACAGAGCTGCCAGGCTTATTTCTATCAATAATTATTCAAGTTTATTGATTTGTTAACCAATTGCTAGTGTCAATGTATCTTCAAAACCCTGTTTGACGGAAGAAATTTACCAAAATTTGGCATTTCAACACGGCAATCTGCCAGATAAATGGATTTTGGAGCTGGAATTAATTAAAAATTTATATTTATTTTCTTAGTGTGGTTAACAAAACAGAGCTGCCAGGCTTATTTCTATCAATAATTATTCAAGTTTATTGATTTGTTAATCAATTGCTAGTGTCAATGTTACTTCAAACCCTGTTTGACTGAAGAAATTTATCAAAATTTGGCATTTCAACACGGCAATCTTCCAGATAAATGGATTTTGGAGCTGGAATTAATTAAAAATCTATATTTATTTTCTTAGTGTGGTTAAGAAAACAGAGCTGCCAGGCATATTTCTATCAATAATTATTCAAGTTTATTGATTTGTTAATCAATTGCTAGTGTCAATGTATCTTCAAAACCCTGTTTGACTGAAGAAATTTACCAAAATTTGGCATTTCAACACGGCAATCTGCCAGATAAATGGATTTTGGAGCTGGAATTAATTAAAAATTTATATTTATTTTCTTAGTGTGGTTAACAAAACAGAGCTGCCAGGCTTATTTCTATCAATAATTATTCAAGTTTATAGATTTGTTAATCAATTGCTAGTGTCAATGTAAATTCAAAATCCTGTTTGACTGAAGAAATTTACCAAAATTTGGCATTTCAACACGGCAATCTGCCAGATAAATGAATTTTGGAGCTGGAATTAATTAAAAATCTATATTTATTTTCTTAGTGTGGTTAACAAAAGAGAGCTGCCAGGCATATTTCTATCAATAATTATTCAAGTTTATTGATTTGTTAATCAATTGCTAGTGTCAATGTTACTTCAAAACCCTGTTTGACTAAAGAAATTTACCAAAATTAGGCATTTCAACACGGCAATCTGCCAGATAAATGGATTTTGGAGCTGGAATTAATTAAAAATTTATATTTATTTTCTTAGTGTGGTTAACAAAACAGAGCTGCCAGGCTTATTTCTATCAATAATTATTCAAGTTTATAGATTTGTTAATCAATTGCTAGTGTCAATGTATCTTCAAAATCCTGTTTGACTGAAGAAATTTACCAAAATTTGGCATTTCAACACGGCAATCTTCCAGATAAATGTATTTTGGAGCTGGAATTTATTAAAAATCTATATTTATTTTCTTAGTGTGGTTAAGAAAACAGAGCTGCCAGGCATATTTCTATCAATAATTATTCAAGTTTATTGATTTGTTAATCAATTGCTAGTGTCAATGTATCTTCAAAACCCTGTTTGACTGAAGAAATTTACCAAAATTTGGCATTTCAACACGGCAATCTGCCAGATAAATGGATTTTGGAGCTGGAAATATTCATAATTCTTAAGAATTAATTAAAAATTTATATTTATTTTCTTAGTGTGGTTAACAAAACAGAGCTGCCAGGCTAATTTCTATCAATAATTATTCAAGTTTATTAATTTGTTAATCAATTGCTAGTGTCAATGTTTCTTCAAAACCCTGTTTGACTGAAGCAATTTACCAAAATTAGGCATTTCAACACGGCAATCTGCCAGATAAATGAATTTTGGAGCTGGAATTAATTAAAAATTTATATTTATTTTCTTAGTGTGGTTAACAAAACAGAGCTGCCAGGCTTATTTATATTAATAATTATTCAAGTTTATTGATTTGTTAATCAATTGCTATTGTCAATGTATCTTCAAAACCCTGTTTAACTGAAGAAATTTACCAAAATTTGGCATTTCAACACGGCAATCTGCCAGATAAATGGATTTTGGAGCTGGAAATATTCATAATTCTTAAGAATTAATTAAAAATTTATATTTATTTTCTTAGTGTGGTTAACAAAACAGAGCTGCCAGGCTAATTTCTATCAATAATTATTCAAGTTTATTAATTTGTTAATCAATTGCTAGTGTCAATGTTTCTTCAAAACCCTGTTTGACTGAAGCAATTTACCAAAATTAGGCATTTCAACACGGCAATCTGCCAGATAAATGAATTTTGGAGCTGGAATTAATTAAAAATTTATATTTATTTTCTTAGTTTGGTTAAGAAAACAGAGCTGCCAGGCATATTTCTATCAATAATTATTCAAGTTTATTGATTTGTTAATCAATTGCTAGTGTCAATGTATCTTCAAAACCCTGTTTGACTGAAGAAATTTACCAAAATTTGGCATTTCAACACGGCAATCTTCCAGATAAATGGATTTTGGAGCTGGAATTAATTCAAAATTTATATTTATTTTCTTAGTGTGGTTAACAAAACAGAGCTGCCAGGCTTATTTATATCAATGATTATTCAAGTTTATTGATTTGTTAATCAATTGCTAGTGTCAATGTATCTTCAAAACCCTGTTTAACTAAAGAAATTTACCAAAATTTGGCATTTCAACACGGCAATCTGCCAGATAAATGGATTTTGGAGCTGGAAATATTCATAATTCTTAAGAATTAATTAAAAATTTATATTTATTTTCTTAGTGTGGTTAACAAAACAGAGCTGCCAGGCTAATTTCTATCAATAATTATTCAAGTTTATTAATTTGTTAATCAATTGCTAGTGTCAATGTTTCTTCAAAACCCTGTTTGACTGAAGCAATTTACCAAAATTAGGCATTTCAACACGGCAATCTGCCAGATAAATGAATTTTGGAGCTGGAATTAATTAAAAATTTATATTTATTTTCTTAGTGTGGTTAACAAAACAGAGCTGCCAGGCTTATTTATATTAATAATTATTCAAGTTTATTGATTTGTTAATCAATTGCTAGTGTCAATGTATCTTCAAAACCCTGTTTGACTGAAGCAATTTACCAAAATTAGGCATTTCAACACGGCAATCTGCCAGATAAATGAATTTTGGAGCTGGAATTAATTCAAAATTTATATTTATTTTCTTAGTGTGGTTAACAAAACAGAGCTGCCAGGCTTATTTATATTAATAATTATGCAAGTTTATTGATTTGTTAATCAATTGCTAGTGTCAATGTATCTTCAAAACCCTGTTTGACTGAAGAAATTTACCAAAATTTGGCATTTCAACACGGCAATCTTCCAGATAAATGGATTTTGGAGCTGGAATTAATTCAAAATTTATATTTATTTTCTTAGTGTGGTTAACAAAACAGAGCTGACAGGCTTATTTATATTAATAATTATTCAAGTTTATTGATTTGTTAATCAATTGCTAGTGTCAATGTATCTTCAAAACCCTGTTTGACTGAAGAAATTTACCAAAATTTGGCATTTCAACACGGCAATCTGCCAGATAAATGAATTTTGGAGCTGGAATTCATTAAAAATTTATATTTATTTTCTTAGTGTGGTTAACAAAACAGAGCTGCCAGGCTTATTTATATTAATAATTATTCAAGTTTATTGATTTGTTAATCAATTGCTAGTGTCAATGTATCTTCAAAACCCTGTTTGACTGAAGAAATTTACCAAAATTTGGCATTTCAACACGGCAATCTTCCAGATAAATGGATTTTGGAGCTGGAATTAATTAAAAATCTATATTTATTTTCTTAGTGTGGTTAACAAAACAGAGCTGCCAGGCTTATTTATATTAATAATTATTCAAGTTTATTGATTTGTTAATCAATTGCTAGTGTCAATGTATCTTGAAAACCCTGTTTGACTGAAGAAATTTACCAAAATTTGGCATTTCAACACGGCAATCTTCCAGATAAATGGATTTTGGAGCTGGAATTAATTAAAAATCTATATTTATTTTCTTAGTGTGGTTAAGAAAACAGAGCTGCCAGGCATATTTCTATCAATAATTATTCAAGTTTATTGATTTGTTAATCAATTGCTAGTGTCAATGTATCTTCAAAACCCTGTTTGACTGAAGAAATTTACCAAAATTTGGCATTTCAACACCAGATAAATGGATTTTGGAGCTGGAATTAATTCAATTTTTATATTTATTTTCTTAGTTTGGTTAACAAAACAGAGCTGCCAGGCTTATTTATATTAATAGTTATTCAAGTTTATTGATTTGTTAATCAATTGCTAGTGTCAATGTATCTTCAAAAACCTGTTTGACTGAAGAAATTTACCAAAATTTGGCATTTCAACACGGCAATCTTCCAGATAAATGGATTTTGGAGCTGGAATTAATTAAAAATCTATATTTATTTTCTTAGTGTGGTTAACAAAAGAGAGCTGCCAGGCATATTTCTATCAATAATTATTCAAGTTTATTGATTTGTTAATCAATTGCTAGTGTCAATGTTACTTCAAACCCTGTTTGACTGAAGAAATTTATCAAAATTTGGCATTTCAACACGGCAATCTTCCAGATAAATGGATTTTGGAGCTGGAATTAATTAAAAATCTATATTTATTTTCTTAGTGTGGTTAAGAAAACAGAGCTGCCAGGCATATTTCTATCAATAATTATTCAAGTTTATTGATTTGTTAATCAATTGCTAGTGTCAATGTATCTTCAAAACCCTGTTTGACTGAAGAAATTTACCAAAATTTGGCATTTCAACACGGCAATCTGCCAGATAAATGGATTTTGGAGCTGGAATTAATTAAAAATTTATATTTATTTTCTTAGTGTGGTTAACAAAACAGAGCTGCCAGGCTTATTTCTATCAATAATTATTCAAGTTTATAGATTTGTTAATCAATTGCTAGTGTCAATGTATCTTCAAAATCCTGTTTGACTGAAGAAATTTACCAAAATTTGGCATTTCAACACGGCAATCTGCCAGATAAATGGATTTTGGAGCTGGAAATATTCATAATTCTTAAGAATTAATTAAAAATTTATATTTATTTTCTTAGTGTGGATAACAAAAGAGAGCTGCCAGGCATATTTCTATCAATAATTATTCAAGTTTATTGATTTGTTAATCAATTGCTAGTGTCAATGTTACTTCAAACCCTGTTTGACTGAAGAAATTTACCAAAATTTGGCATTTCAACACGGCAATCTTCCAGATAAATGGATTTTGGAGCTGGAATTAATTCAAAATTTATATTTATTTTCTTAATGTGGTTAACAAAACAGAGCTGCCAGGCTTATTTATATCAATGATTATTCAAGTTTATTGATTTGTTAATCAATTGCTAGTGTCAATGTATCTTCAAAACCCTGTTTAACTGAAGAAATTTACCAAAATTTGGCATTTCAACACGGCAATCTGCCAGATAAATGGATTTTGGAGCTGGAAATATTCATAATTCTTAAGAATTAATTAAAAATTTATATTTATTTTCTTAGTGTGGTTAACAAAACAGAGCTGCCAGGCTAATTTCTATCAATAATTATTCAAGTTTATTAATTTGTTAATCAATTGCTAGTGTCAATGTTTCTTCAAAACCCTGTTTGACTGAAGCAATTTACCAAAATTAGGCATTTCAACACGGCAATCTTCCAGATAAATGGATTTTGGAGCTGGAATTAATTAAAAATCTATATTTATTTTCTTAGTGTGGTTAACAAAAGAGAGCTGCCAGGCATATTTCTATCAATAATTATTCAAGTTTATTGATTTGTTAATCAATTGCTAGTGTCAATGTTACTTCAAACCCTGTTTGACTGAAGAAATTTACCAAAATTTGGCATTTCAACACGGCAATCTTCCAGATAAATGGATTTTGGAGCTGGAATTAATTCAAAATTTATATTTATTTTCTTAATGTGGTTAACAAAACAGAGCTGCCAGGCTTATTTATATCAATGATTATTCAAGTTTATTGATTTGTTAATCAATTGCTAGTGTCAATGTATCTTCAAAACCCTGTTTAACTGAAGAAATTTACCAAAATTTGGCATTTCAACACGGCAATCTGCCAGATAAATGGATTTTGGAGCTGGAAATATTCATAATTCTTAAGAATTAATTAAAAATTTATATTTATTTTCTTAGTGTGGTTAAGAAAACAGAGCTGCCAGGCATATTTCTATCAATAATTATTCAAGTTTATTGATTTGTTAATCAATTGCTAGTGTCAATGTATCTTCAAAACCCTGTTTGACTGAAGAAATTTACCAAAATTTGGCATTTCAACACGGCAATCTGCCAGATAAATGGATTTTGGAGCTGGAATTAATTAAAAATTTATATTTATTTTCTTAGTGTGGTTAACAAAACAGAGCTGCCAGGCTTATTTCTATCAATAATTATTCAAGTTTATTGATTTGTTAACCAATTGCTAGTGTCAATGTATCTTCAAAACCCTGTTTGACGGAAGAAATTTACCAAAATTTGGCATTTCAACACGGCAATCTTCCAGATAAATGGATTTTGGAGCTGGAATTGATTAAAAATCTATATTTATTTTCTTAGTGTGGTTAAGAAAACAGAGCTGCCAGGCATATTTCTATCAATAATTATTAAAGTTTATTGATTTGTTAATCAATTGCTAGTGTCAATGTATCTTCAAAACCCTGTTTGACTGAAGAAATTTACCAAAATTTGGCATTTCAACACGGCAATCTTCCAGATAAATGGATTTTGGAGCTGGAATTAATTCAAAATTTATATTTATTTTCTTAATGTGGTTAACAAAACAGAGCTGCCAGGCTAATTTCTATCAATAATTATTCAAGTTTATTAATTTGTTAATCAATTGCTAGTGTCAATGTTTCTTCAAAACCCTGTTTGACTGAAGCAATTTACCAAAATTAGGCATTTCAACACGGCAATCTGCCAGATAAATGAATTTTGGAGCTGGAATTAATTAAAAATCTATATTTATTTTCTTAGTGTGGTTAACAAAAGAGAGCTGCCAGGCATATTTCTATCAATAATTATTCAAGTTTATTGATTTGTTAATCAATTGCTAGTGTCAATGTATCTTCAAAACCCTGTTTGACTGAAGAAATTTACCAAAATTTGGCATTTCAACACGGCAATCTTCCAGATAAATGGATTTTGGAGCTGGTATTAATTAAAAATCTATATTTATTTTCTTAGTGTGGTTAAGAAAACAGAGCTGCCAGGCATATTTCTATCTATAATTATTCAAGTTTATTGATTTGTTAATCAATTGCTAGTGTCAATGTATCTTCAAAACCCTGTTTGACTGAAGAAATTTACCAAAATTTGGCATTTCAACACGGCAATCTTCCAGATAAATGGATTTTGGAGCTGGAATTAATTCAAAATCTATATTTATTTTCTTAGTGTGGTTAACAAAAGAGAGCTGCCAGGCATATTTCTATCAATTATTGTTCAAGTTTATTGATTTGTTAATCAATTGCTAGTGTCAATGTTACTTCAAAACCCTGTTTGACTAAAGAAATTTACCAAAATTAGGCATTTCAACACGGCAATCTGCCAGATAAATGGATTTTGGAGCTGGAATTAATTAAAAATTTATATTTATTTTCTTAGTGTGGTTAACAAAACAGAGCTGCCAGGCTTATTTCTATCAATAATTATTCAAGTTTATAGATTTGTTAATCAATTGCTAGTGTCAATGTATCTTCAAAATCCTGTTTGACTGAAGAAATTTACCAAAATTTGGCATTTCAACACGGCAATCTTCCAGATAAATGTATTTTGGAGCTGGAATTTATTAAAAATCTATATTTATTTTCTTAGTGTGGTTAAGAAAACAGAGCTGCCAGGCATATTTCTATCAATAATTATTCAAGTTTATTGATTTGTTAATCAATTGCTAGTGTCAATGTATCTTCAAAACCCTGTTTGACTGAAGAAATTTACCAAAATTTGGCATTTCAACACGGCAATCTGCCAGATAAATGGATTTTGGAGCTGGAAATATTCATAATTCTTAAGAATTAATTAAAAATTTATATTTATTTTCTTAGTGTGGTTAACAAAACAGAGCTGCCAGGCTAATTTCTATCAATAATTATTCAAGTTTATTAATTTGTTAATCAATTGCTAGTGTCAATGTTTCTTCAAAACCCTGTTTGACTGAAGCAATTTACCAAAATTAGGCATTTCAACACGGCAATCTGCCAGATAAATGAATTTTGGAGCTGGAATTAATTAAAAATTTATATTTATTTTCTTAGTGTGGTTAACAAAACAGAGCTGCCAGGCTTATTTATATTAATAATTATTCAAGTTTATTGATTTGTTAATCAATTGCTAGTGTCAATGTATCTTCAAAACCCTGTTTAACTGAAGAAATTTACCAAAATTTGGCATTTCAACACGGCAATCTGCCAGATAAATGGATTTTGGAGCTGGAAATATTCATAATTCTTAAGAATTAATTAAAAATTTATATTTATTTTCTTAGTGTGGTTAACAAAACAGAGCTGCCAGGCTAATTTCTATCAATAATTATTCAAGTTTATTAATTTGTTAATCAATTGCTAGTGTCAATGTTTCTTCAAAACCCTGTTTGACTGAAGCAATTTACCAAAATTAGGCATTTCAACACGGCAATCTGCCAGATAAATGAATTTTGGAGCTGGAATTAATTAAAAATTTATATTTATTTTCTTAGTGTGGTTAACAAAACAGAGCTGCCAGGCTAATTTCTATCAATAATTATTCAAGTTTATTAATTTGTTAATCAATTGCTAGTGTCAATGTTTCTTCAAAACCCTGTTTGACTGAAGCAATTTACCAAAATTAGGCATTTCAACACGGCAATCTGCCAGATAAATGAATTTTGGAGCTGGAATTAATTAAAAATTTATATTTATTTTCTTAGTTTGGTTAAGAAAACAGAGCTGCCAGGCATATTTCTATCAATAATTATTCAAGTTTATTGATTTGTTAATCAATTGCTAGTGTCAATGTATCTTCAAAACCCTGTTTGACTGAAGAAATTTACCAAAATTTGGCATTTCAACACGGCAATCTTCCAGATAAATGGATTTTGGAGCTGGAATTAATTCAAAATTTATATTTATTTTCTTAGTGTGGTTAACAAAACAGAGCTGCCAGGCTTATTTATATCAATGATTATTCAAGTTTATTGATTTGTTAATCAATTGCTAGTGTCAATGTATCTTCAAAACCCTGTTTAACTAAAGAAATTTACCAAAATTTGGCATTTCAACACGGCAATCTGCCAGATAAATGGATTTTGGAGCTGGAAATATTCATAATTCTTAAGAATTAATTAAAAATTTATATTTATTTTCTTAGTGTGGTTAACAAAACAGAGCTGCCAGGCTAATTTCTATCAATAATTATTCAAGTTTATTAATTTGTTAATCAATTGCTAGTGTCAATGTTTCTTCAAAACCCTGTTTGACTGAAGCAATTTACCAAAATTAGGCATTTCAACACGGCAATCTGCCAGATAAATGAATTTTGGAGCTGGAATTAATTAAAAATTTATATTTATTTTCTTAGTGTGGTTAACAAAACAGAGCTGCCAGGCTTATTTATATTAATAATTATTCAAGTTTATTGATTTGTTAATCAATTGCTAGTGTCAATGTATCTTCAAAACCCTGTTTGACTGAAGCAATTTACCAAAATTAGGCATTTCAACACGGCAATCTGCCAGATAAATGAATTTTGGAGCTGGAATTAATTCAAAATTTATATTTATTTTCTTAGTGTGGTTAACAAAACAGAGCTGCCAGGCTTATTTATATTAATAATTATGCAAGTTTATTGATTTGTTAATCAATTGCTAGTGTCAATGTATCTTCAAAACCCTGTTTGACTGAAGAAATTTACCAAAATTTGGCATTTCAACACGGCAATCTTCCAGATAAATGGATTTTGGAGCTGGAATTAATTCAAAATTTATATTTATTTTCTTAGTGTGGTTAACAAAACAGAGCTGACAGGCTTATTTATATTAATAATTATTCAAGTTTATTGATTTGTTAATCAATTGCTAGTGTCAATGTATCTTCAAAACCCTGTTTGACTGAAGAAATTTACCAAAATTTGGCATTTCAACACGGCAATCTGCCAGATAAATGAATTTTGGAGCTGGAATTCATTAAAAATTTATATTTATTTTCTTAGTGTGGTTAACAAAACAGAGCTGCCAGGCTTATTTATATTAATAATTATTCAAGTTTATTGATTTGTTAATCAATTGCTAGTGTCAATGTATCTTCAAAACCCTGTTTGACTGAAGAAATTTACCAAAATTTGGCATTTCAACACGGCAATCTTCCAGATAAATGGATTTTGGAGCTGGAATTAATTAAAAATCTATATTTATTTTCTTAGTGTGGTTAACAAAACAGAGCTGCCAGGCTTATTTATATTAATAATTATTCAAGTTTATTGATTTGTTAATCAATTGCTAGTGTCAATGTATCTTGAAAACCCTGTTTGACTGAAGAAATTTACCAAAATTTGGCATTTCAACACGGCAATCTTCCAGATAAATGGATTTTGGAGCTGGAATTAATTAAAAATCTATATTTATTTTCTTAGTGTGGTTAAGAAAACAGAGCTGCCAGGCATATTTCTATCAATAATTATTCAAGTTTATTGATTTCTTAATCAATTGCTAGTGTCAATGTATCTTCAAAACCCTGTTTGACTGAAGAAATTTACCAAAATTTGGCATTTCAACACCAGATAAATGGATTTTGGAGCTGGAATTAATTCAAAATTTATATTTATTTTCTTAGTTTGGTTAACAAAACAGAGCTGCCAGGCTTATTTATATTAATAGTTATTCAAGTTTATTGATTTGTTAATCAATTGCTAGTGTCAATGTATCTTCAAAAACCTGTTTGACTGAAGAAATTTACCAAAATTTGGCATTTCAACACGGCAATCTTCCAGATAAATGGATTTTGGAGCTGGAATTAATTAAAAATCTATATTTATTTTCTTAGTGTGGTTAACAAAAGAGAGCTGCCAGGCATATTTCTATCAATAATTATTCAAGTTTATTGATTTGTTAATCAATTGCTAGTGTCAATGTTACTTCAAACCCTGTTTGACTGAAGAAATTTATCAAAATTTGGCATTTCAACACGGCAATCTTCCAGATAAATGGATTTTGGAGCTGGAATTAATTAAAAATCTATATTTATTTTCTTAGTGTGGTTAAGAAAACAGAGCTGCCAGGCATATTTCTATCAATAATTATTCAAGTTTATTGATTTGTTAATCAATTGCTAGTGTCAATGTATCTTCAAAACCCTGTTTGACTGAAGAAATTTACCAAAATTTGGCATTTCAACACGGCAATCTGCCAGATAAATGGATTTTGGAGCTGGAATTAATTAAAAATCTATATTTATTTTCTTAGTGTGGTTAACAAAACAGAGCTGCCAGGCTTATTTATATTAATAATTATTCAAGTTTATTGATTTGTTAATCAATTGCTAGTGTCAATGTATCTTGAAAACCCTGTTTGACTGAAGAAATTTACCAAAATTTGGCATTTCAACACGGCAATCTGCCAGATAAATGGATTTTGGAGCTGGAAATATTCATAATTCTTAAGAATTAATTAAAAATTTATATTTATTTTCTTAGTGTGGATAACAAAAGAGAGCTGCCAGGCATATTTCTATCAATAATTATTCAAGTTTATTGATTTGTTAATCAATTGCTAGTGTCAATGTTACTTCAAACCCTGTTTGACTGAAGAAATTTACCAAAATTTGGCATTTCAACACGGCAATCTTCCAGATAAATGGATTTTGGAGCTGGAATTAATTCAAAATTTATATTTATTTTCTTAATGTGGTTAACAAAACAGAGCTGCCAGGCTTATTTATATCAATGATTATTCAAGTTTATTGATTTGTTAATCAATTGCTAGTGTCAATGTATCTTCAAAACCCTGTTTAACTGAAGAAATTTACCAAAATTTGGCATTTCAACACGGCAATCTGCCAGATAAATGGATTTTGGAGCTGGAAATATTCATAATTCTTAAGAATTAATTAAAAATTTATATTTATTTTCTTAGTGTGGTTAACAAAACAGAGCTGCCAGGCTAATTTCTATCAATAATTATTCAAGTTTATTAATTTGTTAATCAATTGCTAGTGTCAATGTTTCTTCAAAACCCTGTTTGACTGAAGCAATTTACCAAAATTAGGCATTTCAACACGGCAATCTTCCAGATAAATGGATTTTGGAGCTGGAATTAATTAAAAATCTATATTTATTTTCTTAGTGTGGTTAACAAAAGAGAGCTGCCAGGCTTATTTTTCGTAATAATTATTCAAGTTTATTGATTTGTTAATCAATTGCTAGTGTCAATGTTTCTTCAAAACCCTGTTTGACTGAAGAAATTTACCAAAATTTGGCATTTCAACACGGCAATCTTCCAGATAAATGGATTTTGGAGCTGGAATTAATTAAAAATTTATATTTATTTTCTTAGTGTGGTTAACAAAACAGAGCTGCCAGGCTTATTTCTATCAATAATTATTCAAGTTTATTGATTTGTTAACCAATTGCTAGTGTCAATGTATCTTCAAAACCCTGTTTGACGGAAGAAATTTACCAAAATTTGGCATTTCAACACGGCAATCTTCCAGATAAATGGATTTTGGAGCTGGAATTGATTAAAAATCTATATTTATTTTCTTAGTGTGGTTAAGAAAACAGAGCTGCCAGGCATATTTCTATCAATAATTATTAAAGTTTATTGATTTGTTAATCAATTGCTAGTGTCAATGTATCTTCAAAACCCTGTTTGACTGAAGAAATTTACCAAAATTTGGCATTTCAACACGGCAATCTTCCAGATAAATGGATTTTGGAGCTGGAATTAATTCAAAATTTATATTTATTTTCTTAATGTGGTTAACAAAACAGAGCTGCCAGGCTAATTTCTATCAATAATTATTCAAGTTTATTAATTTGTTAATCAATTGCTAGTGTCAATGTTTCTTCAAAACCCTGTTTGACTGAAGCAATTTACCAAAATTAGGCATTTCAACACGGCAATCTGCCAGATAAATGAATTTTGGAGCTGGAATTAATTAAAAATCTATATTTATTTTCTTAGTGTGGTTAACAAAAGAGAGCTGCCAGGCATATTTCTATCAATAATTATTCAAGTTTATTGATTTGTTAATCAATTGCTAGTGTCAATGTTACTTCAAACCCTGTTTGACTGAAGAAATTTATCAAAATTTGGCATTTCAACACGGCAATCTTCCAGATAAATGGATTTTGGAGCTGGAATTAATTAAAAATCTATATTTATTTTCTTAGTGTGGTTAAGAAAACAGAGCTGCCAGGCATATTTCTATCAATAATTATTCAAGTTTATTGATTTGTTAATCAATTGCTAGTGTCAATGTATCTTCAAAACCCTGTTTGACTGAAGAAATTTACCAAAATTTGGCATTTCAACACGGCAATCTGCCAGATAAATGGATTTTGGAGCTGGAATTAATTCAAAATTTATATTTATTTTCTTAGTGTGGTTAACAAAACAGAGCTGCCAGGCTTATTTCTATCAATAATTATTCAAGTTTATAGATTTGTTAATCAATTGCTAGTGTCAATGTATCTTCAAAATCCTGTTTGACTGAAGAAATTTACCAAAATTTGGCATTTCAACACGGCAATCTGCCAGATAAATGGATTTTGGAGCTGGAATTAATTCAAAATTTATATTTATTTTCTTAGTGTGGTTAACAAAAGAGAGCTGCCAGGCATATTTCTATCAATAATTATTCAAGTTTATTGATTTGTTAATCAATTGCTAGTGTCAATGTTACTTCAAACCCTGTTTGACTGAAGAAATTTATCAAAATTTGGCATTTCAACACGGCAATCTTCCAGATAAATGGATTTTGGAGCTGGAATTAATTAAAAATCTATATTTATTTTCTTAGTGTGGTTAAGAAAACAGAGCTGCCAGGCATATTTCTATCAATAATTATTCAAGTTTATTGATTTGTTAATCAATTGCTAGTGTCAATGTATCTTCAAAACCCTGTTTGACTGAAGAAATTTACCAAAATTTGGCATTTCAACACGGCAATCTGCCAGATAAATGGATTTTGGAGCTGGAATTAATTCAAAATTTATATTTATTTTCTTAGTGTGGTTAACAAAACAGAGCTGCCAGGCTTATTTCTATCAATAATTATTCAAGTTTATAGATTTGTTAATCAATTGCTAGTGTCAATGTATCTTCAAAATCCTGTTTGACTGAAGAAATTTACCAAAATTTGGCATTTCAACACGGCAATCTGCCAGATAAATGGATTTTGGAGCTGGAATTAATTCAAAATTTATATTTATTTTCTTAGTGTGGTTAACAAAACAGAGCTGCCAGGCTTATTTATCGTAATAATTATTCAAGTTTATTGATTTGTTAATCAATTGCTAGTGTCAATGTTTCTTCAAAACCCTGTTTGACTGAAGAAATTTACCAAAATTTGGCATTTCAACACGGCAATCTTCCAGATAAATGGATTTTGGAGCTGGAATTAATTAAAAATTTATATTTATTTTCTTAGTGTGGTTAACAAAACAGAGCTGCCAGGCTTATTTCTATCAATAATTATTCAAGTTTATTGATTTGTTAACCAATTGCTAGTGTCAATGTATCTTCAAAACCCTGTTTGACGGAAGAAATTTACCAAAATTTGGCATTTCAACACGGCAATCTTCCAGATAAATGGATTTTGGAGCTGGAATTGATTAAAAATCTATATTTATTTTCTTAGTGTGGTTAAGAAAACAGAGCTGCCAGGCATATTTCTATCAATAATTATTAAAGTTTATTGATTTGTTAATCAATTGCTAGTGTCAATGTATCTTCAAAACCCTGTTTGACTGAAGAAATTTACCAAAATTTGGCATTTCAACACGGCAATCTTCCAGATAAATGGATTTTGGAGCTGGAATTAATTCAAAATTTATATTTATTTTCTTAATGTGGTTAACAAAACAGAGCTGCCAGGCTAATTTCTATCAATAATTATTCAAGTTTATTAATTTGTTAATCAATTGCTAGTGTCAATGTTTCTTCAAAACCCTGTTTGACTGAAGCAATTTACCAAAATTAGGCATTTCAACACGGCAATCTGCCAGATAAATGAATTTTGGAGCTGGAATTAATTAAAAATCTATATTTATTTTCTTAGTGTGGTTAACAAAAGAGAGCTGCCAGGCATATTTCTATCAATAATTATTCAAGTTTATAGATTTGTTAATCAATTGCTAGTGTCAATGTATCTTCAAAATCCTGTTTGACTGAAGAAATTTACCAAAATTTGGCATTTCAACACGGCAATCTGCCAGATAAATGGATTTTGGAGCTGGAAATATTCATAATTCTTAAGAATTAATTAAAAATTTATATTTATTTTCTTAGTGTGGATAACAAAAGAGAGCTGCCAGGCATATTTCTATCAATAATTATTCAAGTTTATTGATTTGTTAATCAATTGCTAGTGTCAATGTTACTTCAAACCCTGTTTGACTGAAGAAATTTACCAAAATTTGGCATTTCAACACGGCAATCTTCCAGATAAATGGATTTTGGAGCTGGAATTAATTCAAAATTTATATTTATTTTCTTAATGTGGTTAACAAAACAGAGCTGCCAGGCTTATTTATATCAATGATTATTCAAGTTTATTGATTTGTTAATCAATTGCTAGTGTCAATGTATCTTCAAAACCCTGTTTAACTGAAGAAATTTACCAAAATTTGGCATTTCAACACGGCAATCTGCCAGATAAATGGATTTTGGAGCTGGAAATATTCATAATTCTTAAGAATTAATTAAAAATTTATATTTATTTTCTTAGTGTGGTTAACAAAACAGAGCTGCCAGGCTAATTTCTATCAATAATTATTCAAGTTTATTAATTTGTTAATCAATTGCTAGTGTCAATGTTTCTTCAAAACCCTGTTTGACTGAAGCAATTTACCAAAATTAGGCATTTCAACACGGCAATCTTCCAGATAAATGGATTTTGGAGCTGGAATTAATTAAAAATCTATATTTATTTTCTTAGTGTGGTTAAGAAAACAGAGCTGCCAGGCATATTTCTATCAATAATTATTCAAGTTTATTGATTTGTTAATCAATTGCTAGTGTCAATGTATCTTCAAAACCCTGTTTGACTGAAGAAATTTACCAAAATTTGGCATTTCAACACGGCAATCTGCCAGATAAATGGATTTTGGAGCTGGAATTAATTAAAAATTTATATTTATTTTCTTAGTGTGGTTAACAAAACAGAGCTGCCAGGCTTATTTCTATCAATAATTATTCAAGTTTATTGATTTGTTAACCAATTGCTAGTGTCAATGTATCTTCAAAACCCTGTTTGACGGAAGAAATTTACCAAAATTTGGCATTTCAACACGGCAATCTTCCAGATAAATGGATTTTGGAGCTGGAATTGATTAAAAATCTATATTTATTTTCTTAGTGTGGTTAAGAAAACAGAGCTGCCAGGCATATTTCTATCAATAATTATTAAAGTTTATTGATTTGTTAATCAATTGCTAGTGTCAATGTATCTTCAAAACCCTGTTTGACTGAAGAAATTTACCAAAATTTGGCATTTCAACACGGCAATCTTCCAGATAAATGGATTTTGGAGCTGGAATTAATTCAAAATTTATATTTATTTTCTTAATGTGGTTAACAAAACAGAGCTGCCAGGCTAATTTCTATCAATAATTATTCAAGTTTATTAATTTGTTAATCAATTGCTAGTGTCAATGTTTCTTCAAAACCCTGTTTGACTGAAGCAATTTACCAAAATTAGGCATTTCAACACGGCAATCTGCCAGATAAATGAATTTTGGAGCTGGAATTAATTAAAAATCTATATTTATTTTCTTAGTGTGGTTAACAAAAGAGAGCTGCCAGGCATATTTCTATCAATAATTATTCAAGTTTATTGATTTGTTAATCAATTGCTAGTGTCAATGTTACTTCAAACCCTGTTTGACTGAAGAAATTTACCAAAATTTGGCATTTCAACACGGCAATCTTCCAGATAAATGGATTTTGGAGCTGGTATTAATTAAAAATCTATATTTATTTTCTTAGTGTGGTTAAGAAAACAGAGCTGCCAGGCATATTTCTATCAAAAATTATTCAAGTTTATTGATTTGTTAATCAATTGCTAGTGTCAATGTATCTTCAAAACCCTGTTTGACTGAAGAAATTTACCAAAATTTGGCATTTCAACACGGCAATCTTCCAGATAAATGGATTTTGGAGCTGGAATTAATTCAAAATTTATATTTATTTTCTTAATGTGGTTACAAAACAGAGCTGCCAGGCTTATTTATATCAATGATTATTCAAGTTTATTGATTTGTTAATCAATTGCAAGTGTCAATGTTACTTCAAAACCCTGTTTGACTTAAGAAATTTACCAAAATTAGGCATTTCAACACGGCAATCTGCCAGATAAATGGATTTTGGAGCTGGAATTAATTAAAAATTTATATTTATTTTCTTAGTGTGGTTAACAAAACAGAGCTGCCAGGCTTATTTCTATCAATAATTATTCAAGTTTATAGATTTGTTAATCAATTGCTAGTGTCAATGTATCTTCAAAATCCTGTTTGACTGAAGAAATTTACCAAAATTTGGCATTTCAACACGGCAATCTGCCAGATAAATGGATTTTGGAGCTGGAATTAATTCAAAATTTATATTTATTTTCTTAGTGTGGTTAACAAAACAGAGCTGCCAGGCTTATTTATCGTAATAATTATTCAAGTTTATTGATTTGTTAATCAATTGCTAGTGTCAATGTTTCTTCAAAACCCTGTTTGACTGAAGAAATTTACCAAAATTTGGCATTTCAACACGGCAATCTTCCAGATAAATGGATTTTGGAGCTGGAATTAATTAAAAATTTATATTTATTTTCTTAGTGTGGTTAACAAAACAGAGCTGCCAGGCTTATTTCTATCAATAATTATTCAAGTTTATTGATTTGTTAACCAATTGCTAGTGTCAATGTATCTTCAAAACCCTGTTTGACGGAAGAAATTTACCAAAATTTGGCATTTCAACACGGCAATCTTCCAGATAAATGGATTTTGGAGCTGGAATTGATTAAAAATCTATATTTATTTTCTTAGTGTGGTTAAGAAAACAGAGCTGCCAGGCATATTTCTATCAATAATTATTAAAGTTTATTGATTTGTTAATCAATTGCTAGTGTCAATGTATCTTCAAAACCCTGTTTGACTGAAGAAATTTACCAAAATTTGGCATTTCAACACGGCAATCTTCCAGATAAATGGATTTTGGAGCTGGAATTAATTCAAAATTTATATTTATTTTCTTAATGTGGTTAACAAAACAGAGCTGCCAGGCTAATTTCTATCAATAATTATTCAAGTTTATAATTTGTTAATCAATTGCTAGTGTCAATGTTTCTTCAAAACCCTGTTTGACTGAAGCAATTTACCAAAATTAGGCATTTCAACACGGCAATCTGCCAGATAAATGAATTTTGGAGCTGGAATTAATTAAAAATCTATATTTATTTTCTTAGTGTGGTTAACAAAAGAGAGCTGCCAGGCATATTTCTATCAATAATTATTCAAGTTTATTGATTTGTTAATCAATTGCTAGTGTCAATGTTACTTCAAACCCTGTTTGACTGAAGAAATTTACCAAAATTTGGCATTTCAACACGGCAATCTTCCAGATAAATGGATTTTGGAGCTGGTATTAATTAAAAATCTATATTTATTTTCTTAGTGTGGTTAAGAAAACAGAGCTGCCAGGCATATTTCTATCAATAATTATTCAAGTTTATTGATTTGTTAATCAATTGCTAGTGTCAATGTATCTTCAAAACCCTGTTTGACTGAAGAAATTTACCAAAATTTGGCATTTCAACACGGCAATCTGCCAGATAAATGGATTTTGGAGCTGGAATTAATTCAAAATTTATATTTATTTTCTTAATGTGGTTACAAAACAGAGCTGCCAGGCTTATTTATATCAATGATTTTTCAAGTTTATTGATTTGTTAATCAATTGCAAGTGTCAATGTTACTTCAAAACCCTGTTTGACTAAAGAAATTTACCAAAATTAGGCATTTCAACACGGCAATCTGCCAGATAAATGGATTTTGGAGCTGGAATTAATTAAAAATTTATATTTATTTTCTTAGTGTGGTTAACAAAACAGAGCTGCCAGGCTTATTTCTATCAATAATTATTCAAGTTTATAGATTTGTTAATCAATTGCTAGTGTCAATGTATCTTCAAAATCCTGTTTGACTGAAGAAATTTACCAAAATTTGGCATTTCAACACGGCAATCTGCCAGATAAATGGATTTTGGAGCTGGAATTAATTCAAAATTTATATTTATTTTCTTAGTGTGGTTAACAAAACAGAGCTGCCAGGCTTATTTATCGTAATAATTATTCAAGTTTATTGATTTGTTAATCAATTGCTAGTGTCAATGTTTCTTCAAAACCCTGTTTGACTGAAGAAATTTACCAAAATTTGGCATTTCAACACGGCAATCTTCCAGATAAATGGATTTTGGAGCTGGAATTAATTCAAAATTTATATTTATTTTCTTAATGTGGTTAACAAAACAGAGCTGCCAGGCTTATTTTTATCAATGATTAATCAAGTTTATTGATTTGTTAATCAATTGCTAGTGTCAATGTATCTTCAAAACCCTGTTTAACTGAAGAAATTTACTAAAATTTGGCATTTCAACACGGCAATCTGCCAGATAAATGGATTTTGGAGCTGGAAATATTCATAATTCTTAAGAATTAATTCAAAATTTATATTTATTTTCTTAGTGTGGTTAACAAAACAGAGCTGCCAGGCTAATTTCTATCAATAATTATTCAAGTTTATTAATTTGTTAATCAATTGCTAGTGTCAATGTTTCTTCAAAACCCTGTTTGACTGAAGCAATTTATCAAAATTAGGCATTTCAACACGGCAATCTGCCAGATAAATGAATTTTGGAGCTGGAATTAATTAAAAATTTATATTTATTTTCTTAGTTTGGTTAACAAAACAGAGCTGCCAGGCTTATTTCTATCAATAATTATTCAAGTTTATTGATTTGTTAATCAATTGCTAGTGTCAATGTTTCTTCAAAACCCTGTTTGACTGAAGCAATTTACCAAAATTAGGCATTTCAACACGGCAATCTGCCAGATAAATGGATTTTGGAGCTGGAATTAATTAAAAATTTATATTTATTTTCTTAGTGTGGTTAACAAAACAGAGCTGCCAGGCTTATTTCTATCAATAATTATTCAAGTTTATAGATTTGTTAATCAATTGCTAGTGTCAATGTTACTTCAAAACCCTGTTTGACTAAAGAAATTTAACAAAATTTGGCATTTCAACACGGCAATCTGCCAGATAAATGTATTTTGTAGCTGGAAATATTCATAATTCTTAAGAATTAATTCAAAATTTATATTTATTTTCTTAGTGTGGTTAACAAAACAGAGCTGCCAGGCTTATTTATATTAATAGTTATTCAAGTTTATTGATTTGTTAATCAATTGCTAGTGTCAATGTTTCTTCAAAACCCTGTTTGACTGAAGAAATTGACCAAAATTTGGCATTTCAACACGGCAATCTTCCAGATAAATGGATTTTGGAGCTGGAATTAATTAAAAATCTATATTTATTTTCTTAGTGTGGTTAAGAAAACAGAGCTGCCAGGCATATTTCTATCAATAATTATTCAAGTTTATTGATTTGTTAATCAATTGCTAGTGTCAATGTATCTTCAAAACCCTGTTTGATTGAAGAAATTTACCAAAATTTGGCATTTCAACACGGCAATCTTCCAGATAAATGGATTTTGGAGCTGGAATTAATTAAAAATCTATATTTATTTTCTTAGTGTGGTTAAGAAAACAGAGCTGCCAGGCATATTTCTATCAATAATTATTCAAGTTTATTGATTTGTTAATCAATTGCTAGTGTCAATGTATCTTCAAAACCCTGTTTGACTGAAGAAATTTACCAAAATTTGGCATTTCAACACCAGATAAATGGATTTTGGAGCTGGAATTAATTCAAAATTTATATTTATTTTCTTAGTGTGGTTAACAAAACAGAGCTGCCAGGCTTATTTATATTAATAGTTATTCAAGTTTATTGATTTGTTAATCAATTGCTAGTGTCAATGTATCTTCAAAACCCTGTTTGACTGAAGAAATTTACCAAAATTTGGCATTTCAACACGGCAATCTTCCAGATAAATGGATTTTGGAGCTGGAATTAATTAAAAATCTATATTTATTTTCTTAGTGTGGTTAACAAAAGAGAGCTGCCAGGCATATTTCTATCAATAATTATTCAAGTTTATTGATTTGTTAATCAATTGCTAGTGTCTGTTACTTCAAACCCTGTTTGACTGAAGAAATTTACCAAAATTTGGCATTTCAACACGGCAATCTTCCAGATAAATGGATTTTGGAGCTGGAATTAATTAAAAATCTATATTTATTTTCTTAGTGTGGTTAAGAAAACAGAGCTGCCAGGCATATTTCTATCAATAATTATTCAAGTTTATTGATTTGTTAATCAATTGCTAGTGTCAATGTATCTTCAAAACCCTGTTTGACTGAAGAAATTTACCAAAATTTGGCATTTCAACACGGCAATCTTCCAGATAAATGGATTTTGGAGCTGGTATTAATTAAAAATCTATATTTATTTTCTTAATATGGTTAACAAAACAGAGCTGCCAGGCTTATTAATATCAATAATTATTCAAGTTTATTGATTTGTTAGTCAATTGCTAGTTTTAATGTATCTTTAAAACCCTGTTTGACTGAAGAAATTTACCAAAATTTGGCATTTCAACACGGCAATCTGCCAGATAAATGGATTTTGGAGCTGGAAATAATTATAAATCTATATTTATTTTCTTAGTGTGGTTAACAAAAGAGAGCTGCCAGGCATATTTCTATCAATAATTATTCAAGTTTATTGATTTGTTAATCAATTGCTAGTGTCAATGTTACTTCAAACCCTGTTTGACTGAAGAAATTTACCAAAATTTGGCATTTCAACATGCCAATCTGCCAGATAAATGGATTTTGGAGCTGGAAATATTCATAATTCTTAAGAATTAATTCAAAATTTACATTTATTTTCTTAATGTGGTTAACAAAGCAGAGCTGCCAGGCTTATTTATATCAATAATTATTCAAGTTTATTGATTTGTTAATCAATTGCTAGTGTCAATGTATCTTCAAAACCCTGTTTGACTGAAGAAATTTACCAAAATTTGGCATTTCAACACGGCAATCTTCCAGATAAATGGATTTAGGAGCTGGAATTAATTCAAAATTTATATTTATTTTCTTAATATGGTTAACAAAACAGAGCTGCCAGGCTTATTTATATCAATAATTATTCAAGGTTATTGATTTGTTAGTCAATCGCTAGTTTTAATGTATCTTCAAAACCCTGTTTGACTGAAGAAATTTACCAAAATTTGGCATTTCAACACGGCAATCTGCCAGATAAATGGATTTTGGAGCTGGAAATAATTATAAATCTATATTTATTTTCTTAGTGTGGTTAACAAAAGAGAGCTGCCAGGCATATGTCTATCAATAATTATTCAAGTTTATTGATTTGTTAATCAATTGCTAGTGTCAATGTTACTTCAAACCCTGTTTGACTGAAGAAATTTACCAAAATTTGGCATTTCAACACGGCAATCTTCCAGATAAATGGATTTTGGAGCTGGAATTGATTAAAAATCTATATTTATTTTCTTAGTGTGGTTAAGAAAACAGAGCTGCCAGGCATATTTCTATCAATAATTATTCAAGTTTATTGATTTGTTAATCAATTGCTAGTGTCAATGTATCTTCAAAACCCTGTTTGACTGAAGAAATTTACCAAAATTTGCCATTTCAACACCAGATAAATGGATTTTGGAGCTGGAATTAATTCAAAATTTATATTTATTTTCTTAGTGTGGTTAACAAAACAGAGCTGCCAGGCTTATTTATATTAATAGTTATTCAAGTTTATTGATTTGTTAATCAATTGCTAGTGTCAATGTATCTTCAAAACCCTGTTTGACTGAAGAAATTTACCAAAATTTGGCATTTCAACACGGCAATCTTCCAGATAAATGGATTTTGGAGCTGGAATTAATTAAAAATCTATATTTATTTTCTTAGTGTGGTTAACAAAAGAGAGCTGCCAGGCATATTTCTATCAATAATTATTCAAGTTTATTGATTTGTAAATCAATTGCTATTGTCAATGTTACTTCAAACCCTGTTTGACTGAAGAAATTTACCAAAATTTGGCATTTCAACACGGCAATCTTCCAGATAAATGGATTTTGGAGCTGGAATTAATTAAAAATCTATATTTATTTTCTTAGTGTGGTTAAGAAAACAGAGCTGCCATCCATATTTCTATCAATAATTATTCAAGTTTATTGATTTGTTAATCAATTGCTAGTGTCAATGTATCTTCAAAACCCTGTTTGACTGAAGAAATTTACCAAAATTTGGCATTTCAACACGGCAATCTGCCAGATAAATGGATTTTGGAGCTGGAATTAATTCAAAATTTATATTTATTTTCTTAGTGTGGTTAACAAAACAGAGCTGCCAGGCTTATTTATATTAATAATTATTCAAGTTTATTGATTTGTTAATCAATTGCTAGTGTCAATGTATCTTCAAAACCCTGTTTGACTGAAGAAATTTACCAAAATTTGGCATTTCAACACGGCAATCTTCCAGATAAATGGATTTTGGAGCTGGAATTGATTAAAAATCTATATTTATTTTCTTAGTGTGGTTAAGAAAACATAGCTGCCAGGCATATTTCTATCAATAATTATTCAAGTTTATTGATTTGTTAATCAATTGCTAGTGTCAATGTATCTTCAAAACCCTGTTTGACTGAAGAAATTTACCAAAATTTGGCATTTCAACACGGCAATCTGCCAGATAAATGGATTTTGGAGCTGGAAATATTCATAATTCTTAAGAATTAATTAAAAATTTATATTTATTTTCTTAGTGTGGTTAACAAAACAGAGCTGCCAGGCTTATTTCTATCAATAATTATTCAAGTTTATAGATTTGTTAATCAATTGCTAGTGTCAATGTTACTTCAAACCCTGTTTGACTGAAGAAATTTACCAAAATTTGGCATTTCAACACGGCAATCTTCCAGATAAATGGATTTTGGAGCTGGAATTAATTAAAAATCTATATTTATTTTCTTAGTGTGGTTAAGAAAACAGAGCTGCCAGGCATATTTCTATCAATAATTATTCAAGTTTATTGATTTGTTAATCAATTGCTAGTGTCAATGTTACTTCAAACCCTGTTTGACTGAAGAAATTTACCAAAATTTGGCATTTCAACACGGCAATCTTCCAGATAAATGGATTTTGGAGCTGGAATTAATTAAAAATCTATATTTATTTTCTTAGTGTGGTTAACAAAACAGAGCTGCCAGGCATATTTCTATCAATAATTATTCAAGTTTATTGATTTGTTAATCAATTGCTAGTGTCAATGTATCTTCAAAACCCTGTTTGACTGAAGAAATTTACCAAAATTTGGCATTTCAACACGGCAATCTGCCAGATAAATGAATTTTGGAGCTGGAATTAATTAAAAATTTATATTTATTTTCTTAGTGTGGTTAACAAAACAGAGCTGCCAGGCTTATTTCTATCAATGATTATTCAAGTTTATTGATTTGTTAATCAATTGTTAGTGTCAATGAATCTTCAAAACCCTGTTTGACTGAAGAAATTTACCAAAATTTGGCATTTCAACACGGCAATCTGCCAGATAAATGGATTTTGGAGCTGGAATTAATTCAAAATTTATATTTATTTTCTTAGTGTGGTTAACAAAACAGAGCTGCCAGGCTAATTTCTATCAATAATTATTCAAGTTTATTAATTTGTTAATCAATTGCTAGTGTCAATGTTTCTTCAAAACCCTGTTTGACTGAAGAAATTTACCAAAATTTGGCATTTCAACACGGCAATCTTCCAGATAAATGGATTTTGGAGCTGGAATTAATTCAAAATTTATATTTATTTTCTTAATGTGGTTAACAAAACAGAGCTGCCAGGCTTATTTATATCAATGATTATTCAAGTTTATTGATTTGTTAATCAATTGCAAGTGTCAATCTTACTTCAAAACCCTGTTTGACTAAAGAAATTTACCAAAATTAGGCATTTCAACACGGCAATCTGCCAGATAAATGGATTTTGGAGCTGGAATTAATTAAAAATTTATATTTATTTTCTTAGTGTGGTTAACAAAACAGAGCTGCCAGGCTTATTTCTATCAATAATTATTCAAGTTTATAGATTTGTTAATCAATTGCTAGTGTCAATGTATCTTCAAAATCCTGTTTGACTGAAGAAATTTACCAAAATTTGGCATTTCAACACGGCAATCTTCCAGATAAATGGATTTTGGAGCTGGAATTAATTCAAAATTTATATTTATTTTCTTAATGTGGTTAACAAAACAGAGCTGCCAGGCTTATTTTTATCAATGATTATTCAAGTTTATTGATTTGTTAATCAATTGCTAGTGTCAATGTATCTTCAAAACCCTGTTTAACTGAAGAAATTTACCAAAATTTGGCATTTCAACACGGCAATCTGCCAGATAAATGAATTTTGGAGCTGGAATTAATTAAAAATTTATATTTATTTTCTTAGTGTGGTTAACAAAACAGAGCTGCCAGGCTTATTTCTATCAATGATTATTCAAGTTTATTGATTTGTTAATCAATTGTTAGTGTCAATGAATCTTCAAAACCCTGTTTGACTGAAGAAATTTACCAAAATTTGGCATTTCAACACGGCAATCTTCCAGATAAATGGATTTTGGAGCTGGAATTAATTAAAAATCTATATTTATTTTCTTAGTGTGGTTAACAAAACAGAGCTGCCAGGCATATTTCTATCAATAATTATTCAAGTTTATTGATTTGTTAATCAATTGCTAGTGTCAATGTATCTTCAAAACCCTGTTTGACTGAAGAAATTTACCAAAATTTGGCATTTCAACACGGCAATCTTCCAGATAAATGGATTTTGGAGCTGGAATTAATTCAAAATTTATATTTATTTTCTTAATGTGGTTAAGAAAACAGAGCTGCCAGGCTTATTTATATCAATGATTATTCAAGTTTATTGATTTGTTAATCAATTGCAAGTGTCAATGTTACTTCAAAACCCTGTTTGACTAAAGAAATTTACCAAAATTAGGCATTTCAACACGGCAATCTGCCAGATAAATGGATTTTGGAGCTGGAATTAATTAAAAATTTATATTTATTTTCTTAGTGTGGTTAACAAAACAGAGCTGCCAGGCTTATTTATATCAATGATTTTTCAAGTTTATTGATTTGTTAATCAATTGCTAGTGTCAATGTATCTTCAAAACCCTGTTTGACTGAAGAAATTTACCAAAAATTGGCATTTCAACACGGCAATCTGCCAGATAAATGAATTTTGGAGCTGGAATTAATTAAAAATTTATATTTATTTTCTTAGTGTGGTTAACAAAACAGAGCTGCCAGGCTTATTTCTATCAATGATTATTCAAGTTTATTGATTTGTTAATCAATTGTTAGTGTCAATGAATCTTCAAAACCCTGTTTGACTGAAGAAATTTACCAAAATTTGGCATTTCAACACGGCAATCTGCCAGATAAATGGATTTTGGAGCTGGAATTAATTCAAAATTTATATTTATTTTCTTAGTGTGGTTAACAAAACAGAGCTGCCAGGCTAATTTCTATCAATAATTATTCAAGTTTATTAATTTGTTAATCAATTGCTAGTGTCAATGTTTCTTCAAAACCCTGTTTGACTGAAGAAATTTACCAAAATTTGGCATTTCAACACGGCAATCTTCCAGATAAATGGATTTTGGAGCTGGAATTAATTCAAAATTTATATTTATTTTCTTAATGTGGTTAACAAAACAGAGCTGCCAGGCTTATTTATATCAATGATTATTCAAGTTTATTGATTTGTTAATCAATTGCAAGTGTCAATGTTACTTCAAAACCCTGTTTGACTAAAGAAATTTACCAAAATTAGGCATTTCAACACGGCAATCTGCCAGATAAATGGATTTTGGAGCTGGAATTAATTAAAAATTTATATTTATTTTCTTAGTGTGGTTAACAAAACAGAGCTGCCAGGCTTATTTCTATCAATAATTATTCAAGTTTATAGATTTGTTAATCAATTGCTAGTGTCAATGTATCTTCAAAATCCTGTTTGACTGAAGAAATTTACCAAAATTTGGCATTTCAACACGGCAATCTTCCAGATAAATGGATTTTGGAGCTGGAATTAATTCAAAATTTATATTTATTTTCTTAATGTGGTTAACAAAACAGAGCTGCCAGGCTTATTTTTATCAATGATTATTCAAGTTTATTGATTTGTTAATCAATTGCTAGTGTCAATGTATCTTCAAAACCCTGTTTAACTGAAGAAATTTACCAAAATTTGGCATTTCAACACGGCAATCTTCCAGATAAATGGATTTTGGAGCTGGAATTAATTAAAAATCTATATTTATTTTCTTAGTGTGGTTAACAAAACAGAGCTGCCAGGCATATTTCTATCAATAATTATTCAAGTTTATTGATTTGTTAATCAATTGCTAGTGTCAATGTATCTTCAAAACCCTGTTTGACTGAAGAAATTTACCAAAATTTGGCATTTCAACACGGCAATCTTCCAGATAAATGGATTTTGGAGCTGGAATTAATTCAAAATTTATATTTATTTTCTTAATGTGGTTAAGAAAACAGAGCTGCCAGGCTTATTTATATCAATGATTATTCAAGTTTATTGATTTGTTAATCAATTGCAAGTGTCAATGTTACTTCAAAACCCTGTTTGACTAAAGAAATTTACCAAAATTAGGCATTTCAACACGGCAATCTGCCAGATAAATGGATTTTGGAGCTGGAATTAATTAAAAATTTATATTTATTTTCTTAGTGTGGTTAACAAAACAGAGCTGCCAGGCTTATTTATATCAATGATTTTTCAAGTTTATTGATTTGTTAATCAATTGCTAGTGTCAATGTATCTTCAAAACCCTGTTTGACTGAAGAAATTTACCAAAATTTGGCATTTCAACACGGCAATCTGCCAGATAAATGAATTTTGGAGCTGGAATTAATTAAAAATTTATATTTATTTTCTTAGTGTGGTTAACAAAACAGAGCTGCCAGGCTTATTTCTATCAATGATTATTCAAGTTTATTGATTTGTTAATCAATTGTTAGTGTCAATGAATCTTCAAAACCCTGTTTGACTGAAGAAATTTACCAAAATTTGGCATTTCAACACGGCAATCTGCCAGATAAATGGATTTTGGAGCTGGAATTAATTCAAAATTTATATTTATTTTCTTAGTGTGGTTAACAAAACAGAGCTGCCAGGCTAATTTCTATCAATAATTATTCAAGTTTATTAATTTGTTAATCAATTGCTAGTGTCAATGTTTCTTCAAAACCCTGTTTGACTGAAGAAATTTACCAAAATTTGGCATTTCAACACGGCAATCTTCCAGATAAATGGATTTTGGAGCTGGAATTAATTCAAAATTTATATTTATTTTCTTAATGTGGTTAACAAAACAGAGCTGCCAGGCTTATTTATATCAATGATTATTCAAGTTTATTGATTTGTTAATCAATTGCAAGTGTCAATGTTACTTCAAAACCCTGTTTGACTAAAGAAATTTACCAAAATTAGGCATTTCAACACGGCAATCTGCCAGATAAATGGATTTTGGAGCTGGAATTAATTAAAAATTTATATTTATTTTCTTAGTGTGGTTAACAAAACAGAGCTGCCAGGCTTATTTCTATCAATAATTATTCAAGTTTATAGATTTGTTAATCAATTGCTAGTGTCAATGTATCTTCAAAATCCTGTTTGACTGAAGAAATTTACCAAAATTTGGCATTTCAACACGGCAATCTTCCAGATAAATGGATTTTGGAGCTGGAATTAATTCAAAATTTATATTTATTTTCTTAATGTGGTTAACAAAACAGAGCTGCCAGGCTTATTTTTATCAATGATTATTCAAGTTTATTGATTTGTTAATCAATTGCTAGTGTCAATGTATCTTCAAAACCCTGTTTAACTGAAGAAATTTACCAAAATTTGGCATTTCAACACGGCAATCTGCCAGATAAATGAATTTTGGAGCTGGAATTAATTAAAAATTTATATTTATTTTCTTAGTGTGGTTAACAAAACAGAGCTGCCAGGCTTATTTCTATCAATGATTATTCAAGTTTATTGATTTGTTAATCAATTGTTAGTGTCAATGAATCTTCAAAACCCTGTTTGACTGAAGAAATTTACCAAAATTTGGCATTTCAACACGGCAATCTGCCAGATAAATGGATTTTGGAGCTGGAATTAATTCAAAATTTATATTTATTTTCTTAGTGTGGTTAACAAAACAGAGCTGCCAGGCTAATTTCTATCAATAATTATTCAAGTTTATTAATTTGTTAATCAATTGCTAGTGTCAATGTTTCTTCAAAACCCTGTTTGACTGAAGAAATTTACCAAAATTTGGCATTTCAACACGGCAATCTTCCAGATAAATGGATTTTGGAGCTGGAATTAATTCAAAATTTATATTTATTTTCTTAATGTGGTTAACAAAACAGAGCTGCCAGGCTTATTTATATCAATGATTATTCAAGTTTATTGATTTGTTAATCAATTGCAAGTGTCAATGTTACTTCAAAACCCTGTTTGACTAAAGAAATTTACCAAAATTAGGCATTTCAACACGGCAATCTGCCAGATAAATGGATTTTGGAGCTGGAATTAATTAAAAATTTATATTTATTTTCTTAGTGTGGTTAACAAAACAGAGCTGCCAGGCTTATTTCTATCAATAATTATTCAAGTTTATAGATTTGTTAATCAATTGCTAGTGTCAATGTATCTTCAAAATCCTGTTTGACTGAAGAAATTTACCAAAATTTGGCATTTCAACACGGCAATCTGCCAGATAAATGGATTTTGGAGCTGGAATTAATTCAAAATTTATATTTATTTTCTTAGTGTGGTTAACAAAACAGAGCTGCCAGGCTTATTTATATTAATAATTATTCAAGTTTATTGATTTGTTAATCAATTGCTAGTGTCAATGTATCTTCAAAACCCTGTTTGACTGAAGAAATTTACCAAAATTTGGCATTTCAACACGGCAATCTTCCAGATAAATGGATTTTGGAGCTGGAATTAATTCAAAATTTATATTTATTTTCTTAATGTGGTTAACAAAACAGAGCTGCCAGGCTTATTTTTATCAATGATTATTCAAGTTTATTGATTTGTTAATCAATTGCTAGTGTCAATGTATCTTCAAAACCCTGTTTAACTGAAGAAATTTACCAAAATTTGGCATTTCAACACGGCAATCTGCCAGATAAATGGATTTTGGAGCTGGAAATATTCATAATTCTTAAGAATTAATTAAAAATTTATATTTATTTTCTTAGTGTGGTTAACAAAACAGAGCTGCCAGGCTAATTTCTATCAATAATTATTCAAGTTTATGAATTTGTTAATCAATTGCTAGTGTCAATGTTTCTTCAAAACCCTGTTTGACTGAAGCAATTTATCAAAATTAGGCATTTCAACACGGCAATCTGCCAGATAAATGAATTTTGGAGCTGGAATTAATTAAAAATTTATATTTATTTTCTTAGTTTGGTTAACAAAACAGAGCTGCCAGGCTTATTTCTATCAATAATTATTCAAGTTTATTGATTTGTTAATCAATTGCTAGTGTCAATGTTTCTTCAATACCCTGTTTGACTGAAGCAATTTACCAAAATTAGGCATTTCAACACGGCAATCTGCCAGATAAATGGATTTTGGAGCTGGAATTAATTAAAAATTTATATTTATTTTCTTAGTGTGGTTAACAAAACAGAGCTGCCAGGCTTATTTCTATCAATAATTATTCAAGTTTATAGATTTGTTAATCAATTGCTTGTGTCAATGTATCTTCAAAATCCTGTTTGACTGAAGAAATTTACCAAAATTTGGCATTTCAACACGGCAATCTGCCAGATAAATGGATTTTGGAGCTGGAATTAATTCAAAATTTATATTTATTTTCTTAGTGTGGTTAACAAAACAGAGCTGCCAGGCTTATTTATATTAATAGTTATTCAAGTTTATTGATTTGTTAATCAATTGCTAGTGTCAATGTTTCTTCAAAACCCTGTTTGACTGAAGCAATTTACCAAAATTAGGCATTTCAAAACGGCAATCTGCCAGATAAATGGATTTTGGAGCTGGAATTAATTAAAAATTTATATTTATTTTCTTAGTGTGGTTAACAAAACAGAGCTGCCAGGCTTATTTCTATCAATAATTATTCAAGTTTATAGATTTGTTAATCAATTGCTAGTGTCAATGTATCTTCAAAATCCTGTTTGACTGAAGAAATTTACCAAAATTTGGCATTTCAACACGGCAATCTGCCAGATAAATGGATTTTGGAGCTGGAATTAATTCAAAATTTATATTTATTTTCTTAATGTGGTTAACAAAACAGAGCTGCCAGGCTTATTTATATCAATGATTATTCAAGTTTATTGATTTGTTAATCAATTGCAAGTGTCAATGTTACTTCAAAACCCTGTTTGACTAAAGAAATTTAACAAAATTTGGCATTTCAACACGGCAATCTGCCAGATAAATGTATTTTGTAGCTGGAAATATTCATAATTCTTAAGAATTAATTCAAAATTTATATTTATTTTTTTAGTGTGGTTAACAAAACAGAGCTGCCAGGCTTATTTATATCAATAATTATTCAAGTTTATTGATTTGTTAATCAATTGCTAGTGTCAATGTTTCTTCAAAACCCTGTTTGACTGAAGAAATTTACCGAAATTTGGCATTTCAACACGGCAATCTGCCAGATAAATGGATTTTGGAGCTGGAATTAATTCAAAATCTATATTTATTTTCTTAGATTGGTTAACAAAACAGAGCTGCCAGGCTTATTTCTATCAATAATTATTCAAGTTTATTGATTTGTTAATCAATTGCTAGTGTCAATGTTTCTTCAAAACCCTGTTTGACTGAAGAAATTTACCAAAATTTGGCATTTCAACCCGGCAATCTGCCAGATAAATGGATTTTGGAGCTGGAAATATTCATAATTCTTAAGAATTAATTAAAAATTTATATTTATTTTCTTAGTGTGGTTAACAAAACAGAGCTGCCAGGCTAATTTCTATCAATAATTATTCAAGTTTATAGATTTGTTAATCAATTGCTATTGTCAATGTATCTTCAAAATCCTGTTTGACTGAAGAAATTTACCAAAATTTGGCATTTCAACACGGCAATCTGCCAGATAAATGGATTTTGGAGCTGGAATTAATTCAAAATTTATATTTATTTTCTTAGTGTGGTTAACAAAACAGAGCTGCCAGGCATATTTCTATCAATAATTATTCAAGTTTATTGATTTGTTAATCAATTGCTAGTGTCAATGTTACTTCAAACCCTGTTTGACTGAAGAAATTTACCAAAATTTGGCATTTCAACACGGCAATCTTCCAGATAAATGGATTTTGGAGCTGGAATTAATTCAAAATTTATATTTATTTTCTTAGTGTGGTTAACAAAGCAGAGCTGCCAGGCTTATTTATATCAATAATTATTAAAGTTTATTGATTTGTTAATCAATTGCTAGTGTCAATGTATCTTCAAAACCCTGTTTGACTGAAGAAATTTACCAAAATTTGGCATTTCAACACGGCAATCTTCCAGATAAATGGATTTAGGAGCTGGAATTAATTCAAAATTTATATTTATTTTCTTAATGTGGTTAACAAAACAGAGCTGCCAGGCTTATTTATATCAATAATTATTCAAGTTTATTGATTTGTTAGTCAATTGCTAGTGTTAATGTATCTTCAAAACCCTGTTTGACTGAAGAAATTTACCAAAATTTGGCATTTCAACATGCCAATCTGCCAGATAAATGGATTTTGGAGCTGGAAATATTCATAATTCTTAAGAATTAATTCAAAATTTACATTTATTTTCTTAATGTGGTTAACAAAGCAGAGCTGCCAGGCTTATTTATATCAATAATTATTCAAGTTTATTGATTTGTTAATCAATTGCTAGTGTCAATGTATCTTCAAAACCCTGTTTGACTGAAGAAATTTACCAAAATTTGGCATTTCAACACGGCAATCTTCCAGATAAATGGATTTAGGAGCTGGAATTAATTCAAAATTTATATTTATTTTCTTAATATGGTTAACAAAACAGAGCTGCCAGGCTTATTTATATCAATAATTATTCAAGGTTATTGATTTGTTAGTCAATCGCTAGTTTTAATGTATCTTCAAAACCCTGTTTGACTGAAGAAATTTACCAAAATTTGGCATTTCAACACGGCAATCTGCCAGATAAATGGATTTTGGAGCTGGAAATAATTATAAATCTATATTTATTTTCTTAGTGTGGTTAACAAAAGAGAGCTGCCAGGCATATGTCTATCAATAATTATTCAAGTTTATTGATTTGTTAATCAATTGCTAGTGTCAATGTTACTTCAAACCCTGTTTGACTGAAGAAATTTACCAAAATTTGGCATTTCAACACGGCAATCTTCCAGATAAATGGATTTTGGAGCTGGAATTGATTAAAAATCTATATTTATTTTCTTAGTGTGGTTAAGAAAACAGAGCTGCCAGGCATATTTCTATCAATAATTATTCAAGTTTATTGATTTGTTAATCAATTGCTAGTGTCAATGTATCTTCAAAACCCTGTTTGACTGAAGAAATTTACCAAAATTTGCCATTTCAACACCAGATAAATGGATTTTGGAGCTGGAATTAATTCAAAATTTATATTTATTTTCTTAGTGTGGTTAACAAAACAGAGCTGCCAGGCTTATTTATATTAATAGTTATTCAAGTTTATTGATTTGTTAATCAATTGCTAGTGTCAATGTATCTTCAAAACCCTGTTTGACTGAAGAAATTTACCAAAATTTGGCATTTCAACACGGCAATCTTCCAGATAAATGGATTTTGGAGCTGGAATTAATTAAAAATCTATATTTATTTTCTTAGTGTGGTTAACAAAAGAGAGCTGCCAGGCATATTTCTATCAATAATTATTCAAGTTTATTGATTTGTAAATCAATTGCTATTGTCAATGTTACTTCAAACCCTGTTTGACTGAAGAAATTTACCAAAATTTGGCATTTCAACACGGCAATCTTCCAGATAAATGGATTTTGGAGCTGGAATTAATTAAAAATCTATATTTATTTTCTTAGTGTGGTTAAGAAAACAGAGCTGCCATCCATATTTCTATCAATAATTATTCAAGTTTATTGATTTGTTAATCAATTGCTAGTGTCAATGTATCTTCAAAACCCTGTTTGACTGAAGAAATTTACCAAAATTTGGCATTTCAACACGGCAATCTGCCAGATAAATGGATTTTGGAGCTGGAATTAATTCAAAATTTATATTTATTTTCTTAGTGTGGTTAACAAAACAGAGCTGCCAGGCTTATTTATATTAATAATTATTCAAGTTTATTGATTTGTTAATCAATTGCTAGTGTCAATGTATCTTCAAAACCCTGTTTGACTGAAGAAATTTACCAAAATTTGGCATTTCAACACGGCAATCTTCCAGATAAATGGATTTTGGAGCTGGAATTGATTAAAAATCTATATTTATTTTCTTAGTGTGGTTAAGAAAACAGAGCTGCCAGGCATATTTCTATCAATAATTATTCAAGTTTATTGATTTGTTAATCAATTGCTAGTGTCAATGTATCTTCAAAACCCTGTTTGACTGAAGAAATTTACCAAAATTTGGCATTTCAACACGGCAATCTGCCAGATAAATGGATTTTGGAGCTGGAAATATTCATAATTCTTAAGAATTAATTAAAAATTTATATTTATTTTCTTAGTGTGGTTAACAAAACAGAGCTGCCAGGCTTATTTCTATCAATAATTATTCAAGTTTATAGATTTGTTAATCAATTGCTAGTGTCAATGTTACTTCAAACCCTGTTTGACTGAAGAAATTTACCAAAATTTGGCATTTCAACACGGCAATCTTCCAGATAAATGGATTTTGGAGCTGGAATTAATTAAAAATCTATATTTATTTTCTTAGTGTGGTTAAGAAAACAGAGCTGCCAGGCATATTTCTATCAATAATTATTCAAGTTTATTGATTTGTTAATCAATTGCTAGTGTCAATGTTACTTCAAACCCTGTTTGACTGAAGAAATTTACCAAAATTTGGCATTTCAACACGGCAATCTTCCAGATAAATGGATTTTGGAGCTGGAATTAATTAAAAATCTATATTTATTTTCTTAGTGTGGTTAACAAAACAGAGCTGCCAGGCATATTTCTATCAATAATTATTCAAGTTTATTGATTTGTTAATCAATTGCTAGTGTCAATGTATCTTCAAAACCCTGTTTGACTGAAGAAATTTACCAAAATTTGGTATTTCAACACGGCAATCTTCCAGATAAATGGATTTTGGAGCTGGAATTAATTCAAAATTTATATTTATTTTCTTAATGTGGTTAAGAAAACAGAGCTGCCAGGCTTATTTATATCAATGATTATTCAAGTTTATTGATTTGTTAATCAATTGCAAGTGTCAATGTTACTTCAAAACCCTGTTTGACTAAAGAAATTTACCAAAATTAGGCATTTCAACACGGCAATCTGCCAGATAAATGGATTTTGGAGCTGGAATTAATTAAAAATTTATATTTATTTTCTTAGTGTGGTTAACAAAACAGAGCTGCCAGGCTTATTTATATCAATGATTTTTCAAGTTTATTGATTTGTTAATCAATTGCTAGTGTCAATGTATCTTCAAAACCCTGTTTGACTGAAGAAATTTACCAAAATTTGGCATTTCAACACGGCAATCTGCCAGATAAATGAATTTTGGAGCTGGAATTAATTAAAAATTTATATTTATTTTCTTAGTGTGGTTAACAAAACAGAGCTGCCAGGCTTATTTCTATCAATGATTATTCAAGTTTATTGATTTGTTAATCAATTGTTAGTGTCAATGAATCTTCAAAACCCTGTTTGACTGAAGAAATTTACCAAAATTTGGCATTTCAACACGGCAATCTGCCAGATAAATGGATTTTGGAGCTGGAATTAATTCAAAATTTATATTTATTTTCTTAGTGTGGTTAACAAAACAGAGCTGCCAGGCTAATTTCTATCAATAATTATTCAAGTTTATTAATTTGTTAATCAATTGCTAGTGTCAATGTTTCTTCAAAACCCTGTTTGACTGAAGAAATTTACCAAAATTTGGCATTTCAACACGGCAATCTTCCAGATAAATGGATTTTGGAGCTGGAATTAATTCAAAATTTATATTTATTTTCTTAATGTGGTTAACAAAACAGAGCTGCCAGGCTTATTTATATCAATGATTATTCAAGTTTATTGATTTGTTAATCAATTGCAAGTGTCAATGTTACTTCAAAACCCTGTTTGACTAAAGAAATTTACCAAAATTAGGCATTTCAACACGGCAATCTGCCAGATAAATGGATTTTGGAGCTGGAATTAATTAAAAATTTATATTTATTTTCTTAGTGTGGTTAACAAAACAGAGCTGCCAGGCTTATTTCTATCAA